>NC_141534.1:199825000-200022500 GCF_021556685.1 Rattus norvegicus | reverse complement strand
GTGTGTCCTTTCTGAAGTGTAGAAGGGAGAAAAGCAGCTGAGGGAGCCACACACAGCAAGGGAGAAAGACAGGAGGAGCAAGGTAATTTTAGTTCTCTCTGAATAGTGAATGTTTTTGAAACACTTCCAGATTTCCTTTATGGGAAAGGAATGAAGCGTCTGCGGGAGGAGGGAGCGACTGACCCCTCCCCCACCTCTTTTATCCTGAGCTCGGTACCTGGTTTTTATAGCATGTGGTGAAAAATGGCTCCGAAGACACCGGGAAATCTGCCTGACAGCGTCGTAAGAACCGAGAACGGGCAAAACGAAAGAAAATGGAGAAAGCAGAAATTCTGCACACAGATCAGAATCATATACTTTACCAGGGCATACCGTTCTGTTGTTTTCTGAAGTGTGAAAGCTAGTTTAGAAACAGTAAAGAGGTCTGCTGGGTGACAAGGCCCAGGGCCCTCCCAGTCCCCTGGTCTCTGCTCCTGCAGAGTGGGTGTGGGCACTGGAGTCCCTCAGGACAATGGAGCCAGTGCCAGCTTCCCACACACCCCCACATTAGTGACCACATCCACCAGCAAGATACCAAGAAATACACTTCCAACAACAGACGCTCGTCCCGGAATTTTTAAATCCTGTTTTATGTATAAAACTTGAAAGCTCTATCAGGAGTGTTTTACGTACGATGATGCTTATTTTCCACGCCCTTCTTAGATTTCCTTCCTTTTGGACATTTTTGTAAAAGTGAACAGAGCCTCTTCGATTCCCTGATGGGTGAGGGACCCAGGGCTTTGGCTCAGGTCTAGCATGTGGGCAGCAATGATGGGCCAAGGGGACTGCTGGCATTGGGGAAATGCTACTGGCCAGAGGCTGATACACAGAGGCAGAAAGGACCACAGTGAGTGGCTCTGGGTACCAGCCTGGAGATAGAGGGAGGGCTGGAGGCAGCTCTTTCCCCAGGGACAGACAGTAGATGCATTGCTGTCTGACCTTGGGTGTCCACTTATCTCTAAGTGCCACAAAGCCCAGACCTTCCAAGCCCGGTGCTCCTGTGGGTCACTCAGCCTCGGTTGAGGATTTGTAAGTGTGGGATTGTACCATGTAGGCACTTAACAAGTGTGGTTACTGCTGCTGTGAACTGACCTAAGGACTTAGAACTGTTGGGTCAAATGCTTGTTTCCTGAGAGAGACCAGAGCAGCCCTTGATAGGAAGTTAGTTGCAAGGTTTTCTTTATTCATCTGTCTGTCTGTCTGTCTGTCTGTCTGTCTGTCTGTCTGTCTATCTATCTATCTATCTATCTATCTATCTATCTATCTATCTACCTATCTTTTAACTTTTGGACTCTTGCTTATAAGCCCAGGAGGAAGTCTGACCCTCTGAGAATAAGCCTTGACTTCACAGGGGTACGGTGGGGCCTCCCTAGTCTCTGTGACTTTGCTCTATTCTGCAGTTATATCTGAGGTTACAGCTTTCTCAGATCACACATCATTTGCTTTGTGGGAGTCAGAGCCTGAGCCAAGATGTGCTGATTATTTTTTGAACTAGTACTTTAAAAAAAAAACTTGTTTACATAGAGCGGAGGGCACAGCTGCTCTTGGGGCCAGCTGATTGGCTTCAGGGGCTTTTGTTCTAGCCTCCCTTATTCTCACCTGGCCTCACAAAGCTGTGAGTGTCAGCTTCTCTCCAGGGCGGGTGGTGTCCTTGGCATACTGGTCACAGACAGCCACGGTCCTAGTGTGTCAGAGCAGTACCTGACAGAACACACCTTTGTCCAAATGTTCATTAAAGACCCTCCCTCCCCCAGCTTTAACTATGGAGACTTGGGGAGGAATTAATGAAAAATAAAACCCCAAAAAACAGATACATGTGTATAAATACATATATTATATTGCATATAATATACATATATATTATAAATACATATATATTATAAATACATATATATTATATATATATGATACCTGTGTTTGGTAACTTGGGTGATTTGTCTATAAATAAATGCTTGGTTGACCTACTTTACAGAAACTGGGAATCTAGATTCTAGGTTTGAATTGAGGTTCCAGAAACTAGGTCTATTGGAGTCTAAAAGGTGGATTTTCTCCTGGAGGCTCCTTCTGGCCATAGGCTGCCAGTGTTCCGGGGTTCCAGTGTGGTCTCTGATGCACGGTGGGTGAGGGTGAGGGTGTCCTCGGCATAAGCTTGTTTGAATCCCCTGCTACCCTGCTGCCTTAAGAATTCTGTCATCATCCAGGGTTGGTTGGGGTTTCAGACACCGGACCAAAGTTGCTATTGCTGGCTGAGATCTTTGCAGATCTTGGAAAGCATAAAGGGGTGGGGGTGGTTATGGCAGTGATTTTCAAGCTCTGGGGGTTAGTGGCATCAAGGAAATATTTTGCGTGGATGAGGCCATTAATCCTCCAGCATTTCCTGCTGCAATTTTCTCTAGGCTGAAGGGAAGCAAACAAGCCCAGAATTGTAAAGCAGTTGCCCTGAGGACACACAGCCAGGAAGAGGTGGATTCCATCAAGGTGGGGGGCTGTGATTAACACTCCTTTATTTGGAATTCTCACTTTTTTCTCTCCTCCACGGTTTCCCTTTCTTCCAGAGTGTGCCTGTCCATCTCACGGCCCATGCAGTCGTATGGAGCCCCATCCAAGGGCATCTCTGTTTGAGGGTCACATAGGTGAATACTCACAAAACGGTGTCTCTGGAGCCTTATGGTCGTCCTGTGTGCTCCTCAAAGCTTCACTTTAAGCCCTTATTTCCCAAGTATCTTTGAATTAATAACATTCCCCCACTAGGCACAGCATGATGCTCAGCTGTTGTCCTCCTTGTACATCACCATCACCTCCACCTTTGTCTCTGCCTTTGACATGTTTATAAAGATTCACACCCACCGGGGAATTCTGTGGGCTGTCTTGGGTTTTTCATCATTGTGACAGAGGAGGCAAGAGACAGTGTCCTTCCTGGAATGGCTCTCAAGAGCATGATTCTCAGTCAACTGGGAATTTGATTGATGATGGTGGTAGTGATGGTGGTGGTGGTGATGATGGTGGTAGTGATGGTGGTGGTGGTGATGATGGTGGTAGTGATGGTGGTGGTGGTGATGATGGTGGTGGTGGTGATGATGGTGGTGGTGGTGATGATGGTGGTGGTGGTGGTGATGGTGGTGGTGGTGGTGATGGTGATGGTGGTGGTGGAGGTGATGGTGGTGGTGGTGATGGTGATGGTGGTGGTGGAGGTGATGGTGGTGGTGGTGGTGGTGGTGGTGATGGTGATGGTGGTGGCGGTGGTGGTGGTGATGATGTACAAGGAGGACAACAGCTGAGCATCATGCTGTGCCTAGTGGGGGAATGTTATTAATTCAAAGATACTTGGGAAATAAGGGCTTAAAGTGAAGCTTTGAGGTAACTCCCCCTTGTTCTTGCATTCAACCCTTTAGCTTGGCCATCTCTAACCTTAGGTAGTCCCTCTGCCTAATCTCCTTGATGAGGATAGCAAGGAGTACACACGTGAGTGCACGGAGGGAAATTGGGGCTGAGGGTATGGCTTACCAGACCTCGTTCCAGCCTGCTTCTTTCTGCCCCTCCTTTGTTACCTAGTGTTCATTATTTCGTTACTGCTCTTGTAGTTGCAAGAGGAATGCTTGATCTTTCCGAGTGAACTTCAAAGCCAGATGGGGCTGTGCCAGTGTGAGCCGAAGGGCCCCAAGCTCCACCCACAGTCACTCCTGGAAACTGATTGCTATGGGATGTATGAGTTGCCTTGCTCAATGGAAAGAGGGCCAGCTGGGGCTTCTGCTGTGTCTAGCTCTGCCTTCTGCTCTGCTGTGATTCAGAGAAGGCCGTGTCCAGGGCTTCTGTTTCTCTTCCTTTTGTACTGCAGAACAGCCACACTCACCTGTGGCACTGAGAATGGTCAGGAGCAGAAGAGGATCTTGATGGGTTCACCGCCAGACCTGCCAGCACCTACCTGGCTTCCCTCCATGTTAGCAAAGGGTAGCACGACCTCTCTCTCACTTTGCCATGTACTTGCCTAGAACTTAATTCTAAAACAGTGTTAAAGCTCTCTAAGCGTCCTAACCGTGGCATCTTGGACTTGTCATGCAGGTTCCTGTACCCTCTTCCCCCAGATGCTCACCATCACATCCACAGCCACACTGGGGCTGATGCACAGGCCACTCTGTTGCCTTTTACCACGCCTGGTAAGGGCGGGTCTGCTTGGGGATGGGTAGTGCATGCCATGTCCAGCTTCACCTTGTGACACCATCTAGAGGACACTGTCAGATAGGTGGCCTGCTCCTTCCATCAGAAAGAAACACCACTGAAGTATCCCAGGAGGTTCTCTCCATTCAAGGGTTAACCAGACTCTTACTTTGCTTATCTTTGAAAATAAAACAATATTTAAAAGTATTCCGATCAGGGAGGCCATCTGGCGGGGAGCACACAGCTGCTTCCCTCCCCATTGTGCTGCCTTTAATTTATTCACTCTAGGTCTCTGCTGTACATTTGCGAGATCTTCATTCGCATTCTGTGAACTGGCAATGTGTGAGTTCTGTTCTGTGAGAGACCTGAAGGGCATCTGGGCGGGCCATCTCCTGCTACTCAGGATCCTCCCTCCTCTCTCCAGAGTCTGTCTCAGTGGCAGGAAGAGACTAGGGACACAAAGGTGGACAGAGCCACCCTGTCCCTTTGGCACACACACCCCCTATTCTCACTCTCACGCTTTCCCTCCCACACATTCTCTCTCTCCTCTCTCACACACATTCTTTCTCTTACTCCCACACATTTTTCACTCTCTCTCTCTCTAACACACAAACACTCTGTCCCTCTAACACATACATATACACATACTGTCTTACATACACACTGTCTCCCTCTCTAACACACATACACACACTCTCTCTTATTACACACACACACACACACATGCCACTGCTTAGGGACTTTGTACTCAGCCACACGAGAGTCAAAATGTCAGAAAACGTTCCCCTTCCCCCTGGCAGAGAAGGTTTGGTGCTGCACATGCAGGTAACCTCACAAACACACACGAAGGATAACTGGTTCTCAGACACCTCATTACCTGAGGACATTGGGCCTATTTGGCAACTCGAAGAAGAGGATGAGGGTCTCAGTGGTGAAGGAGTTTGTCTGCAGTCACACGGCTATTTCAATGTGGTGGCTGGTGCCCAGTGCAGACTCTGAGGTCTTTAGCTATCCAGCCCCTCCCCTGGCCCATATCCTCTCCTATCTCTATAAGTCACACCAATCAGGAAGTATATGGTATTAAATTTACAGTTGAGCCCACTGTACAGTGGGGCTAATGGCTATACTTGTCTTTAATATTATCAGGACATTTAAACCCCATCATCCACATTGACCCTAGGCTGGTGTATGGACACGAGTCAGTGTTCGCTGGTGTCACACCAGTGACCAAGCCGAAAAAGCCCTGTTCTGAAGCATTCCTAGGAACTCAATGGAGCATTCTGGAGTTTTCTTCTGTCACTAAAGTGGGATTATTTACTGAACATCCACCTAGAGTGAGGGCCATGCTCTCCTGGGCTGAGCGTCACTGGCCGTGTGCTTGTGTGAAGCTCACGACCTAGCCTGGCTGCCTTGTCTGAGCAGTTTCAAGTCCAAGCTGGCCAATCAGATGATGATACGCCATTCTGCCAGCCTCTGTTGGCGGCAGCATCATTGAGTATATAGGTCAAAGGTCACAGGCTTTGCAGCCAAACAGATCCATGATTGTCTAGTCACTGCCTGCATCATTCCGCTTAGGTGCAGTTTATAGAAACCAAGCTTCCTGTGCTGCTTCTGAGCCTGCCCACCAAAATAACTCTAGCGAACATAGCCACTGGCTAGCTGTGTGACTCTGGGTATGTGTATAACCTTTTGGTGCCTCAGTTTCCCACATGTACTTTGAAACTCTGCATACTGACGTCGGAGAGTTACTATTAAGGACAGTAGTATGTAGCCTCCCACACATGGCTGATGCAGTACTAGTAGTCATCCCTTCTTTTCATTGTTTCTGAGGCCATTGAAAACCCTGAGTCTATGTGCTCCCCTGGGAGTTCTGTGCAAAGGCCACAGTCACTATGTCCCCTAGAGCTATTTTGGTGGGCTGTGTCCAAAGCACAGCTTGAAGCTTGGGTCTGTAGGTTTCACGTGATTGGGATGGCAGACAGTTACTAGACAGGCTTGAGTGGAGGAGCCAGTGTCCCAGTGATTTGAATCACCACTGGAAATACTAAAACGAGTGTTCTAAAAGAGTTTGCCCTCTAGACACCCTGGGCTCAGAAAATCGTCTGTTGTGTCACACAGACCTTTGGAAATCACTGGGTGAGAACTGCAGTGTGATCATGTTTGAAGCCCCTTGCCCGCTATGCCTTTATGGAGCAAACCTCAGTTATGCACGGTTGTTGGTGAGACAGGGATCTGGCTGGGTTTGGCTGGGTCAAAGCTGGAACAGACGGACAGCCCCACCCACCCACCTGTCCCTGCTGTAGGAGACTGTGGCTCCAGGCATTGTCACTGTTGTTAGGGTGCCTCTAGCCACTAAGCCACAATGTGTCTTTTACAGATTGCCTGGCACCAGGTGGGTGCTTTAGACCGCTCCTGTCATGGGGTTGAACGGTTCTGGAATGACGAGCTGATCCTGTCTCTGGAAGTCCCTAGAGTCTTTGCTCTGGAGTTAGCTGGATGCTCTGAGCTCTGGGCTGTGTGGTCCTCACCTTCGTGGCCCCAGCAAATGCAGGCTTGAGCGTGGTGCAAGAGGCTGATACCATGTGATGGACAGATGTGGTGGTGGTAGGGGGGAAAGAGTGAGTTTCTATTGGGAGAAAACCCATGATGAATGAACCTTTAAGACTGACAGTCTGGCTTCTTTGGAGGCTGATAAAGCAAAGCCTGGGCCAGCTTTTAACAGTTGCTGAAAACTAGAAGCCTAGCAGCAGCGAAAGACAGAAGGAGGTGATGATGCCAGGTTTTTGTCAAAGAGAAATTAATCTCAGATCCTATGTCTGAAAGCGTTAAAACTGAAAGGGGCAGTCCCCAACCCTCAGCTTCCAGATGGTAAAGCTAATGCCCAGACAGAGGCCACAGCTCATAAGGGTGACCAGCCAGGGTTTGAGGCTGGGTTGAGCGATGTGGGGAGTTCTGCTCAGGACCTCCTGTGCCCAGCAGATCTCTGCCATGCTAGTAGGGTATTTAGGCTGTCAGGGTTTGAAACAGCCTTTCAAGACGCTCCTACTTGGTGCTCAGCCTCAATAGCATTGCTGCAACATGGCTAACATTCATAGAACCCAGCTTGTCCACCTGGGACTGCAGGAGTGACAAGGGACTTTCTTGTGCAGGAGAGATCCTGGGCCAACGTGCTCTGTAAAGTCATTTCTGTGTTTTTGTGGTCTCAGGCGTGTCACTATACCCAGACTTCCTCTTCTTCCTCCTCCTTCAGCCAGCACCTGAAGCTTTTATTGCTTCCCATGCCTCCTTCTCTGTGCAGGACACTTGGTACCAGACCAGGCAGCATCCCTGAATTCCTTCTTTCTCTGGGTGTAAATTTGTAGACCATCAGCTTCAAATGCAAGTGGGAATTGAGATGGTGTGAGACTCGGGGTCTCTGGTAACAGGGAATTCAGGAAGAAGGCTTGTGAGTGGCCCTCGTCATCTCCTCTTCTTTGGTTGAGCTTTTCTCTCCTCCTTATGCAGAGCCCCTGGGAGACTGAGAAGCTGATCTTTAGGCCACGTCTTGAAGGAACCGTGGGCCTGGATGAGCTACTGGACCGTTTGAGGTTAAGCCAGATGATGAGCTAAAGTCTGTGGAGGTGAAGGTGGAGTGCCAGGCCTTTGAGTCTCTTACCCCATCTGTCTCCTATGAGCTACATGTTCCCAGGAAGCAAAGAACCATGGCAGGCACCTCTTTCCTCTATCGAAGGCAGGCCTGGATGAGCAGGTGCCTATAGGCTCGTACTGTGTTGATAACCTAGGTTGATACTTGCAACTATGTTGATATGCCTAGGTTGATAACTCTAGGGAGCATGGGTTCACCTGGGCTCTGACTACGCACTGTCATCTTCAAGATATGCTAGAAGTTTCCCACCATGAATGGCTCTTTAGAAGTTTCTAGGGGTCCCCTGTGGGTTTTGCCCTGTTACAACTCTCTTCCTAGTTTCCTTCAGACACGTAGGGACAAGCATGGCACCCATCTCTTCCTGGAATTCTTGTCCTCACATTGGGTGTAGGTGGGGAAGTTGGACATCTAGACATAGGTAAAAAGCAGGTGAGTGCTTGAGGCCCTGTCTAGTAATGCAAAGACTGTGTTTTACTTATGGAAGTTTGCTGTATGCCAGGTAGAGGTTATGCATTTTTCTGTCTATTACTTCTTCAAATTCATGCTGGAGGCCAACAATGGTTTAACTCCCAGACTACACATGAAAATCTAAGTCTCAGGATGGTTCAGTTTATTGTGTGAGTTCATAGAGTTGATAACATTTGAGCTGAATTAAAAGGTGGGTCTGCCTACTTTGAGGTCTGGCTTGATGCTTTGACTTCATGGAAACCCTTTTTCCTGTGTTCCACCTCTCTACTAAATTGAGGCCCTGGGTATCAAGCTGGGGTACAAGAGAGAGGAGGACTATTTGCTATGGAGATTGGATTTTTGTGAGAATGTAGGTTTTCCACAGATATGGGTCATGAAATGATAGCTTTTTCTATGGACTCTTTCTATGCTGTAATGCACAAAAAAGCAATTGCTACTAACAAAAACAATGTTGATGGTGAAATTATTATACAGCCAAGTATGCAATTTATAAAACCCCCGTAGTATGCAAGGTATGGTGGCGCATACCTTTAATCCACAGGGAGATCTCTATAAATTCAAGGCTAGCCTGGCCTACATAGGGAGTTCCAGGATACCCAGGGCTATATTGTGAGAGCCTGTTGTGTCCCTCACATAGGACCTTCCTTAAGCAGGAAGGTAAACAACTTAAAAATAGCTTCAGGATGTCCCTGAAACTGACCAGGTTCAGTAGGCCCCCTGCCTGCCAAAATAAAAGCAATTAAAGCTGGAGTTGTCTCAGATGAAAGGAGCTGAACTCCAAGAATATTCTCTACTAAGACACACTGAAAAGAAGACTGAGACCAGACCAGATGCCTGAAAGAAGCAGAAACCAGCCTAGCTGCCTACCAGACATTTAGACCAACTGAGGCACATGGAAAGGGTACTCTCCAGCCTGTTGAGCAGCCTGTAGACTGTGCAGTACGTTCCAGGCTTCTCAACTTTTGTGATCTGTCACCCATGCTGAGGTGGGCTTTAGCAATATAGCTATCTTTGAGTCATTTCTGCTTTTGTAAGTAACTCTTCACCCATATTCTTAGAACTAACCCCAGTAAAACCCATTGGTTCACCAAGTTCAACCTTGGCAATATCTGTACTCTGGTCTGTCATGTGCTCATTATCAGGGGTAAGTAGATGTTCATCTCCCCAGGAAAAGTCTTGTCACACAGCAGACTCTATATCAAAAGAACAAAATAAAACTCCTGTGGTACATATGATACACACTTGGTGCCAGACAGGAAGAGCCTGCTGACCATGGTAAGGGGATACTTGCAGAGAGAACACTGATAAGAGACTCCAGGCATCAGGAAGATGAAATTTGGCAAGGAACCTATCAGGGTCAGATTACAGCACGGGCTTGCTAGGGGAATAATAAGACAGAGGGAGAAATGACAGTAACCCCACAGAGGCTAGAAGGAAGGCCTGTCCATCCCATTGGGGGGATGGGGTCAGTTGTCCAGATAACAAGAACAAAACAGCCGTGGCTATCATAAACAAATTCCTATGAAGAGCATGTGGCGTGTTGAGGTGATTGTGGCCTAATCTCAGAAGAACTCCCTTCTGGCTTCCATCATTGCTATAGCATGGTGTTCTCTGAGTCTGGTGTTAGGGGAGAAAGGCTTGCAGAATGAGAGGTGGACTCCGTAACTAGCTGCATCCTGGTGAGTTGCTTTGGCCTGTACTGGCCCCTCGTAAGCGTTCCGTGTGCTTTGTGAAGCTCGCTACCCAGTTGTTGCCGCTGATATTTGTAGCTCTGATGGCTCGCAACCCGTAGCAGAGGATATTGGGGTAGCTCACTGTGTGGTGAATGAATAGAACAATGTCTCTGGAGGGGCGGCTGGGTCAGGTGGGTTCCAGCTCCTCCATGTTAGCCTTGGCTTTCCTTCATGTGTCTGTCATCCTTCTATTGGCCCAGCCATGCTCTTCTCGGGATGAGTAGATGTGCACGGTCCCTTTTCACTTGGGCTTGAGACTGGCAGGTGTTCTCTCCTACCTCATCCTGCTGGCTAAAGCAGGACACCTGACTCAAGCGGAAGGGTAAAGAAATAGTCCACTCCTTTATTGTAAAGTGCAAAGTGATTCACAGAACAAGAGTGTGACTATAGGGAGGAATAATGAATAAGGCCCAGTAATGCAGTCTGTCCTAAATCGTATTTATGAATAGTGATTAGCATTCGTGATGCTGCATGCCAGCACTCTGTGTATGCAGTATTAACTAACATTTATTAAGTGTTTACAATGGATTACCCTCATAAGTATGTTATATGTGTTAGCTCACTTCATACCAATTACCGTGGTGGGCTATAGGTCCTTTGACTATTCTCACCTCCTATTCAAGGAAACAGAGAGGAGAAAGGTTTAATGTCCTGTCAAGGTCAAACCCAAGCAATTTGGCCACAACAGCCAGGCTCTTAACTCCCAAGCTGTGGGTGATCTATGCTCGCCTGTGTGCCATTTGAGAACACAAAGGCCCAGATAAGTCACTTGTCTGAAGTCCCTTGGTAGATAAGAGCTTGGAATGCTCACTCTGTGCTTTCTACAAGCTAGAGGGCACTGAGTGTCAAGGTGAGGAGTGACTCTGTTCCGTTAATTGACTCGAAAGCCTCAGGTATAAGATTGACGCTGGAACCTGGGACATGGCTTACTTGGTCAAGCTCTTACCGTACAAAACAACGCCCCGTGCTCACAACCCTAGCATCCATGTGGAAGGTTCCTGAGGCTTGTGGGCCAGCCAGTCTAGCTAAATCGGTGAGCTCCAGGCCACTGAGAGATGTTGTCTCAAAAAAATAATGAGGAGACCTATTGATGATGACACTTGATGTGAACCGTTTGCTTCTACATGAGTGTATGAGTGCACATGTGCACACACACACACACACACACACACACACACACACACACACAGAGAGAGAGACTAACACTGCTTATTGCTTGTACAGAACTCTTGTTAGCTTTCTTCTTGATCTCCGGAGTCTCTTTATGATACCTTTGAGCTGACTCAAAACATTTCTTCCTCTTTGTACTGATTAATATTTCTTGACAAAAAGAATAGTTCATATACATAGCCCAAGGAGAGGTGTCAGCATTTAGACACACTAACCGGAAGAAGGCTTTGTGTTTTTAGTAAAGGTTAATTAAGACCCATCAAAAATTTTCTCCTTTAAACATAAAAGTGAAATCGTGTAATTAGCTATTTTCCCCTTTCCCCCCTTGGAGGGCCAACATGAATGTTTCAGCTAAATGAAGCTATTTATTGAAGTCCATCCAGATTTCCTTTGAAGTTTCATACATCTTTCTTCTGCTCTATCAGCTTCTAGCTACAATAATTTAATAAGTTTTTCCTAGGGTGAAATTGGATGCCCTTTATCGATCTTTCACTGAGGGGCATTCAATTACTTAATCTAAAGTGGTCTTTCTGGGTCTCTCAATTACAATTTTGTTATAAATGGTTTGCTAATGATGCCGGGGGTACATAGGTTAATAGGGGGCATCCAAGCAAAGGCTGGGTAATTGAATGCTTTCTATTTGGGGACCAGTTATCTGATCTCGCGCAGTGGCACCGGGTTCCCACAGTTCTGGTCTGCATCCGCGGGGTACAGCGTGGAGCCCTGGCTGGGAGGCGACAGGGCTGTAATGTATCCCTGAGTACCTTGGTTTACTACATGAATGAGCACTAGAGGTCCTGACTAACCTGAGCCGCCTGGCACCAAGCGCCGGCATTCCAGCCAGGTACGGTACAAGTGGGATGCATTACCTGTGTCTGAGGGAGGAACACTTGAGTGTTAAGTTTCTGAGTGGCTATCCCTGGGATCATCTGCAGTGTATGGGAAAAGCCAGTTGAGGGCTGTGATACTAATCCATTCTCCTTCTAGTACAGCCACATGAATTGGATTTTTTTTTCATTAGCTGTGTTATTTAATAGCTACATAGCTTAGGCAATGCCTTGGGAAAGACTATGTAGCATGCCTCTTTTTATACACTTGGGCCAATATCACCCTTGACACTAGCTTTCAAGGCTGTATAGAATCTAATCTCTGACTTAGCCTCATGTGGTTGATAGCATCTCCAAAATAGCACAAGTCCCCAAGGATCTACCCACAGGTGGTTCTCAATGGCTTTGATTTCCCACAGAACCTCCCCCTCCCTTGCTTCCCTCATCTCCACAGAGCTCTGCTTCTGTCAGGTCCCTCAGACTTTGTTCAACAGCTACTCTGAAGTCACTCTCTGCTCAGTGTGCATTGGAGTCTTTCCTCTCAGACAGTCTCCACCTGGGGGAGGATAGGTCCCCAGGAGGGGCCTTTGCCTATGTCTGGACCTGGTTTTGCTTACCCTATCTCAGGAGATAGGTGCTACTAGCCTCTAATGGAAGGCCAGGGACAGTGTTGACCTTGCGTGTCCTACAGTGCAGGGACAGCCTGTGCTGTGAAGACTTATCCAGCCAGGCCTTGCACTGTGGCATTGAACAGTGGTGTCTAATGGTTTCATTGTTTGGGACTTTCGGTACCTGAGGTTATCTTGTGTACTTGTGACATCTTTTCAGATTGATGTCCCTGTAGCACTCCTGGCCAAGGTGGAATAAAAGGCAGCTCAGGTGGGAGAGTCCTCTGTCATGGGTCTCCCTGTGCCTTTCTTGTCTGTCTAAGAACTGGCTTGTTCAGAGGTAGTGAAGGTCCAAAGTCCGCACTTGCGGGGGGCAGCAGTAACCTCATTACTCTATTATGGGATTGGTCTTAATCAACTTTATTGAGATGTACTTCACATTTGATAGAAAGCCTGTAAAGTTTTGGGCTTGGGGAGGACAGTTTGTACCTTTTTCTTAAAGAAGACTCTGTCCCCTTCCTCCAAAAGTATTACCAGTACAAACAGCTTCAACTTCTCCAAACCAGGCTGGAGTCATGCCATTCAAGGTCAACTCCAAATGCCTGAAGTCTGAGGGCTCATTCCCAAAAGATTGCTCCATTTTAGATCCCCAGAAGCAGCGTTCCCAACACCCACACTGTGTCAGAAACACAGAGGCAAAGGTTCCCAGGGTTTCTAGAGTGGTTTCAGGAGGAGTAACTCACGTTCCAGAAGTGCCCTAGCAGCACTGGCCAGCAGTCAGTCATAGGGAGGAATACCCATGATTCTCCTGGCTTCACCCACCTCTGTGTGCTTATCAGCCCTGAAGGCCTCAGATCCCAGTGAATTTGAGTTTGGGCAGAGGTCTCTCAACGTAGGAGAGATGGCTTACATCAGGCTTATACCAGGGGTTTGATCTTTTTTGAAGACTAGGCCCCATCCTGAAGCTCCTAGTGGTTCCTGGCTCCACCAAAGTCACTCATTAAATAACCTCAGGTAGGAAGGGGCAGCTCCTAAGACCCAAGAAAGATTCCAAGCAGTGCGTGGGGTGTGGGGTTATGTGGGGGGGGGCTGAATACCGACTATACATGTCTATGCACACATACCTACATGCAACATTTTATATTGACTTATGGTTCCCACCATAGGATGTGTCAGCACATAGTCGACCTTCAGAAAGTATGTGCTGAACTAGTGAATGAATGAATGAATGAATGAGTGAATGAATGAGTGAGTGAGAACACACTGCGTTAGAGTGTTTTCGGAGTGTCTTCTTTAATGAGTAAAAACAACCCATCTTGGAGTGGTTTGCCTATCAGGAGGTACAGCTGCTGGATAGAGGAACACTGGGCGTGTTTGAGCCTGTCTTCTGTCCCATCCACCCCCCATTAAGATTTTCAGCCTCCTCCTGTCCCGGGGTTTATTTACTTTGCTTGAAATAAGATAGTTTAGCTCTTGGTTAGGAATGTTCTGCCCATTCTGTTGGGTTCAGATGTACATACTTGTTCTGTGGCTTTAAAGTCCTTGTTTGTTTTTCCCCCTTTCATTCTTAAAAAAACAAAACAAAAACAACTAACAGTAAGACAGAGTGTGAACACCCTCCCACTGAGTCCCTGCTTGGAGCCTTGGTTTAAACCCCCACCTCCACCCCCCTACCCCTCCCCAACCCCCCCTCCACCCCCGGCCTTGGCCTTGTCTTTGACAAGTGGAAAAATAATGTTTTCTTGGCTTCAGGGTTGGAGTTTGCCAAGGGGGGTTGGATGGGAGGGATCTTGTCTTTTTGTTTCTTTAATTTGGAAGAATTGTTTGTACCCATCAGTGGGGCAGGGGTGATGGAGCAAACTAGAAGCAGAGGCTCCTGTCAGGCCCCACCAGCTGCCCTAAGGGAGGAGTGGGATCCAGCTTGGTCCCTGGGAGACTCCTCCCATGCTCCTCAAGTCTGTTCCTCCCGCTATCTCAGACTCTGCCTAACTGCCCCTCAGACCAGTACTTCTCAATCTGGCCCCCTGGGTATAGTGATAATTCCTTGAACAACTCTGTAAAGTGTGTGTGTGTGTGTGTGTGTGTGTGTGTGTGTGTGTGTGTGCACACTCGAGCACGCGCGCGCACAGTGTGGGGGAGAGAGAGAGAGAGGAGGAGGAGGAGGGAGGGTGGGGGGAGGGAGGGGAGTGGGAGGGGAGAGAGGTAGGGGAGAGAGAGAGAGAGAGAGAGAGAGAGAGAGAGAGAGAGAGAGAGAGGTGAGTGGTGAGTGTGTTTTGGGCATACATGTAGAGGTAAGGTGATTTCAGATGCCAGTCCTTTCCTTTCACCTCATTTGAGGCAGAGTCTCTCTTGTTCACTGCTGCATATATTGGCTCACAAACCTCTGGCAATCCTGCTTCTGCCTCTTCCATAAAATGAAATGCGTTAAGGCGAGTCTGGGTTCTGGGGATCTGAATGCAGGTTGCTTTGCTTATGCAACAAGTGCTTTATCCACCGAGCCACCCCCAGTCCTGTACAATGCAACTTTTGTTTATTCTATTCCTGGCTGTGCACTCACAAGGTTCGCTTTCATCTGGGCAATCCACACAGTGCTGCTGTAATGACCTGTATCGAATTTATCCAGTGCACCTCTCCTCTAAATATTTAAGTACAAATGCTGGCAGTGTGCAGAATACTCTGTGAGTGGAAGAAACAACATTTACCTAATTCTTTGCCAATGTATTTCAAGAAAACCTGGGCTTCGGATCCAAGTGATACAAAGATTTCTACTGTAGGGTTGTAGATCTCTGGCCAATATAGAGTGTGTAATGAAGACTTAGTTAATGCTGCTTCTCTGGGGACAGAGGGTTGTTGCTTGAGGTGTGTATGAGGGAGGACAATGAGATGTGAGTCCACCACCCTTGGTTAATTGTCAACCTAAGGAAAAAGAATGCGGCTTAGGGCCTTCCATTTGGAATTGTGTATTACATGCTTTTAGAACTCACTGGCAATTAAAGATTGTAGTGTGGCCAGCAATGACGCTTTTATCTGTGTTGTGTACATTTCCTGGGTCACTAAACACATGTCAGGCCTATACAAACTCTCTACACACATTAATTTTGTGCCTTAAAAATAGTCACTAGGAAGTACTGTTATTCTAGTTTACTGGTCCTTCAGGAGTTGAGAACTCAGGTTGACTGGCTTGGGTGTGCGTGTGTAGCAGCAAGAAACGATGTCAAGCTCTTTCATTAGCTCATCCATTCGCCTTTAATGACATCTCCAAAGAAGTGTCATTTGGGAAAAAATACATTTTAGAGCCATGGCATTATGTTAATGGGTTTTTAAGAATCGTGTCTTTCCAGGGAGGAGCAGAGTGAGAAATGACTTCAGGGTCTGAGGTGTCCCGTGGCTTGGGGGAATACTGTGCATTGGCTTTAATTGCTTAATAACCTAAAGGCAGATGGTTTTTTTTTTAATATGATACACTTGTCTGAAGAAGAGGATCATTTCATTGTTGCTAAATTTTCATTAACTGTTGCTTCCTAAGCTGTAGCTGATGGATGGCAGAAGCTATGAAGAGACAGCTTGGATCCCTGGGCTTCCCTCCTGCTTCACTTCACCCTCCTTGCCCTCTTCAGACTTAACACTGATTTAAAAATGATTCTTTGATTCGTCCCTCAAACTGGAAGTCATTGATGGTCTTGGTTCTCTTCTTTCCTCCCCCCTCCTTCTTCCTTTTCTTTCTTTTCTTTTTCCTTCCCCCCTCTCTCTTTCTTCCTTTCTTTCTTCAATTTGACAAAAAGCTAAAGTTATGTAAAAGCTAAAATTATGTGAGAAACCTCAATCGAGAAAACTTCTCCATCAGATTGGCCTGTAGGCATTTCTTTAGAGCAGTTTCTTGCTTAATGACTGATTGACAAAGTCCGGCTCCCTGTGGGTGGTAGCAGTCTTAGGCTGTTGGTCCTGGGTTGTGTAAGAAAGCAGGCTGAGCAGGTCATGAGGAGCAGGCCAGTGAGCAGTGTTTCTCCATGGTCTCTGCTTCAGTCCTTGCCTCCAGGTTCCTGCCTTGAGTTCCTGCTCTGACCTCTTTCAGTGATGGACTGTGATGTGGAAGTGTAAGGTGAAATAATCCTTGCCTTTCCAAGTTGCTTTTGCTCATGGTGTTTTATCATAGCAGCAAAAACCTAAGATACTGACTGTGCGTGGATCTGATGGTAGTTACACAATCTTGAGATTCTGGGATGCCATAGCTCAGATATGTGAAAGCAGAGGCCCTGGAGGGTACATGGGTCATGCAAAGGCTAGTGTTGGGGGTTACATTTGCTGACAGAACATGAACCCCCAAGCCCCAAGGACAATAGCTGCAAACACCTCCATTTATTTTGTATGATCTGTGGCTTGCTTATGAACAAGTAAGCGTGGCTGAAGTGGAGAGGCAGAAGAGGGGGATAAACACTTGCTCTTCTCAGGGAAGCAACTCTTGCACCGTCATAGTTACCACACAATGCAACAAGACTTGTCTTTCTTTATGTTTAGGTCACCCAGCATTAGTAGGAATCTGCTCCCCACGAAGTGAAACTATTCTGAAGGCATGCCAGTCAACCTGTCAACGAGGAACCCATAATGTCTTCTAACCTCCGGTGTGACTCCTCGCTCTCCACTGATGCCACTCCAGCTTTCTTTGGTGCCATGGGGAAAACCTGAAGCATGAGCAGAATCGCCCCCAAACCTGTGGTCCCTTCACCGTTGCATGGCTGCTGCAGAACAGAGTCCTGGGATTCTTTTGTGTTGCCCTTTGCATCTGAACCAAAGAATGTGCGTCATTCTCTAGCGCATTGGTGTCTGCTCTCTTCCTCACTTGTTTCTGTTGCTTGTGCCTTCCCACCGTCTTCTGTCCTCACGGGATACCCTTAAAGTTTCTCAGCGGACTCCTCGAGGGCTGGCCCATGGCTCTCTAAACTCTCTGTCCAAGGACTCTACCATGAGGCACTGTCTTAATTGCTGCATACAGCTGTTCCCCGAAGACGCACACAAACAGCAGGTTGCCTGCCAAGGAGGCCCCCATCACAGTCATCAGGCGTGCCCCAGTTGCAAAGGAGAAAACAAGATTCTGTTCCGGGTGGACAGTAAGCAGATGAACTTGCTTGCTGTTCTCGAAGTGAGGACTGAGGGCAACGAAAACTGGGGCGGGTTTTTGCGCTTCAGGAAAGGGAAGCGATGTAGCCTGGTCTTTGGATTGATAATAATGACCTTGGTGATGGCTTCTTACATCCTTTCTGGGGCTCATCAGGAACTTCTAATTTCATCCCCTTTCCATTATGGGGGCTTTCCCAGCAACCCCAGCGTGATGGACAGTGAGAGCCCTAGTGATGTGAAAGAGCATCACTACCAGCCTTCGGTAAATAACATCTCCTATGTGAAGGATTATCCAAACATTAAACTGATTATTGACAGCATCGCTGCCAGGATTGAGTTCACAACCAGGCAGCTCCCAGACTTACAAGATCTCAAGAGACAAGAGTTGCACGTGAGTAGCTTCCTGTCAGTCTTGATGATTGACTTTTAAAGAAGGGATGCTTCCTTCCCTACCACCATCCTTGGGAGCACGGGTGGACCATGACAGGCGTCTCCTGGATGTCTTACAGCAGGGATAATTTGGCAGCCTCTGGGATGAGAAAGCACGGTGTGCTTATGCTGTAGAAATGCCAAGAAGGGAATTTGCTGCCCCAAATGGCTTTAGAGATGTTTAAAGATGATTCCGTCTCCTCATTGCACATAGAGCCTTCTTGCCTGGAATGGGGTCATGGAGGTTCAAATTGCTTTTGTAGATCCACCAGTTTTAGTATTTTTTTTTTAAAAAATAAGATTTATTAGGGGTATGTGCATTTAAGGGCAGTTGCCCTTAGAAGCCAGAATGGAAGCCTCATTCCCTGGAGCCGGAGTTCCAAGTGGTTGTGAGCTGCCAGATGTGGGTGCAGGAAGCACATCTGATCTCGTGCAAGAGCAGTATGCCCTCTTAACTACTGAGCCTCCTCTCCAGCCCCATCATTTAGATTTTGTAGTTGTTGTTTTTTTGAGACAGAGTCTCTCTGTGTAGCCTAGGCTGTCCTGGAACTCACTCTGTAGACCATGCTGGCCTACAAGGATTGCAGGTGTGGGTCACCACTCCTAGTTTGCTAATCGTGTTTCTTCTGCTGTGTCTGTCTCCTTTTCTCTTTGCTCGCAGATGTTTTCTGTGATCCCCAATAAATTCCTTCCGACTAGCAAGAGCCCTTGTTGGTATGAGGAATTCTCCGGCAGGAACACCACTGACCCCTACCTGACCAATTCCTACGTGCTCTACTCCAAGCGCTTCCGCTCTACCTTTGACACTCTGCGAAAGGCTTTCTGGGGCCACCTGTCCCATGTGCATGGCAAGCATTTCCGCCTGCGCTGCCTGCCACACTTCTACATCATTGGGCAGCCCAAGTGTGGAACCACTGACCTCTATGACCGCCTTCGGCTGCATCCAGAAGTGAAATTCTCAGCCATCAAGGAGCCCCACTGGTGGACCCGGAAGCGCTTTGGTGAGTGTTGGGTCTTCTCAGTCACTCTGTGGAAATATGTTGTGGCTGGTGAGTGCATGGCATGAGATTCTGTGGAGGAAGGCAGGTAAGGTTGGAGAGAAGATACATTGAGATTCAGAGGCATGACACTTGTCATTAGACAGTTACATTATTAATCTGTTTTTGTAGTATAACAACGAAACACCAGTGTTTATTTGGTTCATGATTCTAGGGGCTAAAAAGTTCTAAAAAGTCTGTTATTAATATCCTGGTGAGAGGCTGTTGGCTACTTCACAAGATGGCAGAGAAAGGAAAAGGTGACTAGCCATATGCAGCAGAGGCCAGGTTCATGGTGGGGCCTGGCTTTATAATAACCCCCGTTCAGAGGACAGAGTCACTGCAAAAGAACAGCATTAAACTCTTTCCAGGCAGAGCTCCCATCCTCTAACCATTTTCCATTGTGCCCTGTTATTTAAAGGGTTCTGTGACCCTCAGCATCCTACTCTGGGTACCAGCCTTGCCAAGCTCCTGGCACACGAGCCTCTGGGGAATACACTCAAGCCAAAGCTGTACTCCACAGGCAAACAGCCACTCACTCAGTGAGCACCGGTTGGATGCTAGCTGTGTGCAAGGGGGCAGGTGCAGAATGGAAACTTCTGATGGAGTTGGTGTGTGTGTGTGTGTGTGTGTGTGTGTGTGTGTGTGTGTGTGTGACTGAGAGTTACACACCTAGCTCTTTTAGTTGTCCCAAAGAACTTTAACACATGACCTGGGCAGAGATCGGTCTATGCCAGGGACTGGGGTGGCTGGCACCCAGCCCTAGGCTGCTTTACTGAAGTCACCACATCTGGAGGAGACGCAGCTTCAGGCCTCAGCTGTATGACCTGCCCCGTCTACCTCTTATGTTTGCAATGCAGTGGGGATGCGTTCACCTCTGGTCAACAAGGTTCACTGTGGGTCCTGCCTGCCCTGCCCCTCCTTGCAGGCTGGTTTCTGTTCCACCCAGCCCCAGGCACCCTGTGGCCCTCGGTCACTGTTTCCTGTCCATAACCTTTTCTTTCTGCCAGGAGACATTTGGTCACTAAAGCTAATGGGTGATACATGGCCTGTTGTCTGCCAAAGTCTGGGCGGGCCATGAAGGCAGTTTCCACATAAAAGGACCCAGGTCACTAGAAGAGAATCTTAGACATTTTCTTTAGACTAACTGTTCCTGACAAATGTTCAATATCATCCGTTCAGTCTTTATTCTGGAGTAGCTGCGTGTGTGCGTTGAAGCAGGAAGGCTACACTAGCCACCAATTAGCCAAGATCTAATGCATTCGATGTATGTAACACTTTCCCACCACACCCAGTGTTTCTCCTAAAGAGAAACAGCTTTCTCCTGGCAGGAGGGAGGGAAGGACAGGGCATGCCTCTGCTGCTAATACTCAATGTCACCTTGAATCTCTTGTTATTTTGGCCAGAACTGTTCTCTTTCTGTTTTGGTTAACTTTGGTTACTGTGGTGCTGGGCAGTGTATGTTTTGAAATGTTTATGAGCTGTTTTAAGACAGGGAGCAAATCTCAGATGTGTGTGGCTTGTGCCAGAGTCTGTGTCCATGGAGGGCACCAACGACACTGTCCGTTTACCATGGCTGCTTGATGGAGTGCATCTCTATAGAGCACCATGGGGCACTGGAGAGAGAGGCACTGTGGAGGTGACGGGATGCTGGCTCCTTGCTGCTTTTCTTTTGTCCTTCTCCATATTTGGCACACCACCAAATCCTAGGGGCCAACGTTGCGTGCTTGCCTTAATCTCTTGGTAAAAATGTTAAGCCGTTCTCAACTCTAGCCCTCCATGCATCCCTTTTCTACCTCTTGAGTAGGTGTGGCATCTTTTAAGCGGCCACTACCCAGTGGCAGTGGTAGTTGGTGTCTTTCTCCCTATGAGGCAAGTGCGTGCTGAAGCAGGCAGGCATTGACAGAGCTCTCCACACACATCCATATGCCTCCTCCAGAAGCTTACCTGCATCAAGTCTTTTGCTCCTAACGTTAGGTCCCCTTGACCTTTCTGTCCTTCTCTGGACTTGCCTCAGGAGGCCACCACCCTATCATGTGTATCAGCAACGCTGTCTTCAATAACTTACTTCTTGGCTCCTGTAGGAATTGTCCGCCTGAGGGATGGGCTACGAGACCGCTACCCTGTGGAAGATTACCTGGACCTCTTTGACTTGGCTGCACACCAGATCCATCAAGGACTGCAGGCTGCCTCTGCAGAGCAGACGAGCAAGATGAATAGGATCATTATCGGTAGGTATGGCTTCCGGGTAGCTTCAGGGTACCTGGCAGAAGCAGACTCTTTGGGGTTTTGGTCCATGTTCTGGGGCCAGCCCTGCCTCACCTGCAGAGTGTTTGCAGGTGAGTCCCTTCCCCCTGTGGCTGTCACTGTTAGCCCCAGGTAAAACAATCATGCCATTTATACCGTTACTATAAAGCAGAAACATTTGATGAGCTTGCTTATTCCATACAGACTCAAGGACGACTGAAATGGCTTTTTAAGAGACTCGTCGTTTCTTTGTTTTTCCTTAAATTAAGCAGGTGTGTTTCCTCCTCACAATGTCTTGATTGGAGTTAGCTTCCTCATGAGTCACTGATCGGATGCCAGGGTTGCAGGAAGGAGGCAGCATCTCCTCTCAGCAGAGATTGGCACCCCCTGGGACGAGTCTTGGGGGCAACCTGAGTGCCTTTGAGAATTCAAAATGAAGTCGTTTGAGCAGCATGTGTGCAGGACCCAGAGGCAGGAGAGTCTTGAGTTTGAGGCTGGCTTGGACTCATTAGGAAGACCCTGCCTCAACAAAACAAAACCAAGCAAAGCCGAATAAATGAAGCAAACTTGAAAATGTAAGCTAGATGGTGGTGGCAGCTCTGCACGCCTCTAATCCCAGCACTCGGGAGGCAGAGGCAGACAGATAATCTTGAGTTCCAGGCCAGCCTGGTCTACAGAGTGAGTTCCAGGACAGCCAGGGCTACACATGTGCGCGCGCGCGCGCACACACACACACACACACACACACACACACACGTACTCACACATACATACACACACATATACTCACACACACTCATACACACACACTCCCACACTCACTCACACATACATACACACACATACACTCACACACCCACATACACACACACACTCACACATACACACACACTCACACATACACACACTCACACATACACACACTCACACACACACACTCACACACTCACACATACACACACACTCACACGCTCACACACACACTCACACACTCACACATACACTTACAGACACACACTTTCACACACACTCACACACACTCTTATACACACTCACACACACTTTCACACACACTCATACACACTATTACACACACATTCACACACACTCTTACACACACACTTTCACACACACTCACACACACTCTTACACACACATACACTCAAACACACTCTTACACACACACACATACACTCACACACACATATGCCCTCCCCTCCCATCTCAAAAGAATCAGTGGTTTATATTTAGATATGCACACCTTGACACACAGACATGATGATTACTGAAGCTAATCTAGTTAGAGTGTTTGTTTCTTCACAGCGCCCTCCCTGGATCCTTTGCATTTTTTTAAATGTTGAGCATCCCTGAAGTCACCCTCAGCAAATGATGGCACATTATGGGGCATGGCCATCCCTAGGCTGACTGGGCTTTGGATGTTAGACTCGTTCCACCCGACAGAACGCTTCATCACATTCCAGCTTGGGACGAGGCGTTTATCTCCAACGCCTTCTGAAAAGGAGAAATTGAATCATACATTTCACTTAAACTCGTTCCCCGAGGCCATGATCTATTTTGTGTTCCTGGATCCATTACATTTTGATTCTCTAAATCAAATGAGTCTCTCAGTGAGTGGGATGGACTGTGACCAGCTGCTTGGCTGAGACCCCTGTACCTGAATCTGAGGAGACTCTGGCTCCTGCCAAAGCAGACTGATTGGTGGATGGATTTTATTTTTTTTTTAATTCATAAGTAAAATCTCTGGGATCCACTGGGAATGTATTCTACCCACCTTCACACCTACAGTATGAATTGGCTGTTAGTTTTTTAATTTCAAATTCAGGGGTGCAAATACCCCATTTAATAAGTCTAATTAATATTTTGCTGAGACTCCCATACCATATGCCTCTGGGGAAATCTCAGGATCTATGAAAGAGCTAAAAATATTCCCCACAAAGCCAAGAAACAGGCTTAGAAAATGAATGAGAAAGGAAAGTCTTCGTTCCTAATTATAGGTACTGCTATATTTCAAAAAGAACAAGAAATAAAAATGCCACGCTGATATTTACTCCCAGCCAGGTTTGGTGCGATGTCTTATGATAGCCTCTTGGTGTGGCAGGCAGTGTGGAGAGGCAGATGACAAGCTGGCGTCTGGCTCTGCTTATGTCACCAGCCAGCTCTGTACCATGCGATAACTCAGGCCTTCGTTTCCATCCGGTCTACAGGTCTACAAGATGGCATGATCGGAGCAGGTCAGGACCCTGCTTCTCCCAGCCCTGGGATGTGACTCAGCCCTTCTCAGCTCTGCCTTCCAGTGAAGGCCTTGACAGAGGTCAAGGGGTCACATCACCTTGAGTGATGGGCCATTGGTCAGAGGAGGTCCATCCTCTCAGCATGTGCTGACAGGAGATACTCAGGGGCTCATGACTGAGGTAGCCAGGTTCTGTGGATCTGGAAAGGCCCTGCTCCACCTGCAAGGTTTCTCCTTATCCCTGTCCACTCGCTGGGACACTGATGGCTTCTGGAATTTCTGATTCCCTCTTAGAGGAGGCAGTCTATGCCTGTCTTGTTTCTTCTTCTGTCCCCGGTGCCAAGACAATGTGGGGCAGGAATTAGACATAAAATGAATGAAGGCTGGGTAGACGGAGAGATGAGAAGATGGGGCCAGTGCCTGCTTGGTTCTAGAAGCAGCTCCCTTTTGAGATCTGACAGAATTTGTGGCAATTTTTTGCAGAGACTTCACTTACATTTCACATTGCCTACTTTATCTGGAGCAGGTTTGCCAAAGGATGTCTGATTGATTTGTCTTTTCTCTCTTTGTTATGTTGGGGGGGAAAGCCCTAGGAAAGGAAAGAAGGCTGGGATGGAAGTGTTCACCTGACATATTGGAAGCCAAGCAGAAGATACAGGGCCTACAGTCTTCACACATGACTTTAATGTGCTTATCACTGACAAGGGAGGCTCAATGAGATGTGGTACATGGTCTGTGTCCTGAAATTAAGTGTAGAGATGACTGAGGGACTGTTCATCCTGAGGAATTGTGCTGGGGTAGTGGTGGCATGGAAGGGGTAGGAACCAGTAGTCCTCTGCCTGGATCCTTGGAGTCCCTTTCCATCTACATTTCTGCAGACAGTCACAAAGCATGGTAAATTTGGCTGGGAAATGGCTTATTTGCAAGTACTTGAACAAGCATGAGGACCTGAGTTTGGATTTCCACCACCATGAAAAAGCAGGGCTTGGCTATGTGCTTCCATAATCCCAGTGCTGGGGAAGTGGAGGCAGAGGCATCCTTGGGCTCACTGGAAAGCCTATCTGGGCAATTGGCAAGCTCTGGGCTCAGTGAGAGACCCAGATTCAAAAAGACTAAGCAATAAAGGGAGACATTCCTCGTTGTCTGGTCTTTATAAACAGGTACACATATGTGTGCACATAGGGATACAGATGCCACTACCATACCCTCCCACTCATACATAGCAGCAGCAGCAGCAACAACAACAACAACAACATCAACTACTTCAATTATTCAAGAGTCTGTGTTGTTAAAGTGCCCGTGTCTTGGCCTCCCCTCGCTCCCCAAAGCTGTACTTCATGTTTTCATCCTCCTGTCAGGGCAGACTCTGATTAAACTGTGTTGGGCCCTGTTCATCCACCCAGCATGGAGTGCTAGCTATAGAAAGAGCAGGGGGTGAGGAATGGGCATGGACAGCTGGTCATTCGGGGAAGCAGGGGGCTGAGGCTGAGACCCCCTGGGCTTCTGGCAAAGTCTTCCTTTCATTTGGTCCTGGAGATTGTGCCCGTGACTAAATGTTATGGTTCCAAGGAAAGATAGATGGAAATTGCATCCAGCTTTCCACTGAGGGTCAGCTTCCCCGAATGACTCTTTTCTCTTCCTGACACATTTTGAAGGAAACT
Source organism: Rattus norvegicus (assembly GCF_021556685.1). NCBI lineage: Eukaryota > Metazoa > Chordata > Mammalia > Rodentia > Muridae > Rattus > Rattus norvegicus. The sequence continues at coordinate 199,997,114 of NC_141534.1, read as the reverse complement.
TTCTAGTAGATTCTCAGTGGGCCCTTAAAAGGCCACAGAGCTATGAGCTGCCAGCAAAGCTAAATAATTGTGAAGTTAAAGTCCTAGATGTTAATAAAGGTTGTATTTTGTTCCTTCTGAGGTGGGAAGCTGAGGGTAGAGGTGGCTCCGGGAGGGGTGGGAACCAGTTGTTCTTTTATCAGACCCCCGAGTCCCATCTGCCAACAATGGATGAGAAGCCTGCCTGTCATGGCTATTTAAGAGGAAGGCACAGGAGCCAGGCTTGGCCTCTGGCTCACAGTGGGAGCTCATGCTCTATGGCCCAGCATCTGCTCTCTGTCTGTCTGCAGGAGAGGCCAGCGCCTCTACAATGTGGGATAACAATGCCTGGACCTTCTTCTATGACAACAGCACAGACGGCGAGCCACCGTTCCTGACCCAAGACTTCATCCATGCCTTTCAGCCTGAAGCCAAGCTCCTTGTCATGCTCAGGGATCCCGTGGAGAGGTGAGTGGGGGTGCCAGGTTTTGCATTTTTGGTGAAAAGAAGGGGCTTTTTGGAGCCAAAGAGCTTCCATTTCTTTGCAGATAAGATTTCCCTGTTTAAGAAAAATAATAAACAAGCATAACTTAGGATGTTACTGCTGCTTCTTACATAAATGTTACTCTTAAGGAAATCCTCCCTGCAGTTAAACAAATTGTGGCCTACTCTCTTAGCAGTTTTGATTATGGTCCGTGGGTGTTAACCTCTGAGGGGTCTGACCAAGGGATGAAGCGTACAATGCTGTTAAGTTTTGGGGATATCCTTAGTGTCATGGCTGTTGGGATTCTCTGAGTTTCTTGAGCTGGTGGGTCTCCCTCAGCCTTGAACATGTACTCCTGCTTCCCTGAAAACCAAAGACGGTGCATGACTGACAGGTTGCTCTGCCTCTGATAAGGTCAGGGCTTGCCAAATGAGGCAGGGTTGGTGCATTTGAACAGACAGTACCAGGGTGGTGACATGTGCAGTAAACTGCCAGGACCTTTATGTCACTTTATCTGCTCTGCCCTCCAAATACTGTCACAACAGGAATGAAGGGTCTCTACTCAAGATGGCCAGTCTTGGCCACAACAGCTTAGCTTCCTATCTGTCTTGTCCACATCTTGTTCCCATTTATTCTCCCAAGCCATACAATCCAATGTAATCATCTCAAACTCTGGTAGCTACCTGATACTGGCAGACAATGCCTACAGCCCTTTGTGTCTCATTTTCCATGTTCTCCTATGGGATGAATTATGACCACTGCCCCAAGTAAGATATGCTGAAATCCCGGGTCCTGGTAGCTTTTTCTGGAAATTAGGCCTTCGCAGATGGAGTAGGGGTCTTAGTGTGTGAAGGGATTGAAGGATGTGGCCACAAGCCAAGGGATACCAAGGATTGATGCACTTACTAAAAGTTGTGAGAGGCATGGAGCCTCAGAGAAGCCAGCCCTGTTAACACCTACGTTTCACAAATCTAACTTCCTGACTGATGGATGAAGCTCTTCTTGTCATGTGCCAGGACTGTGAAGCACTTTGTTACCACGGCCCTAGGAAGTGCCTATTTGATTCTTCCTCAGATGGCATGGCTTCCTGGCCCCGACTTAACAATAGCTGTGCTTATTATAAAGGTATGAAGGGAATTATAGCATCAAAAGCCATAAAGGAAGCGGCCCATGCATGATCTCTCATGCCCAGAACTATTAGTTATCCCTCCAGACTTCTTTCCTATCATATGCATGCATGAGCCATGAGTGTGCGTCCTTAAGGCAAGTCTTGTAAAGATGCAGTCTAGCGTCTCTCATGGCTGCCCAGAAGCATATGCTTGCCTCTCTCATTTGCTGAGCCAGGTTTCCAAATCCTCAGGAGGCTCCAGAAGGGCTCCAGCTCTTCTTTAGAAGATAATTGAACAGAGGATCATCTCTCTGGGGCAGTCTCCTGGGTCTACACCAAGGGGCAACCAATTCATGCTGTTCCCAAGGCAGCCATGTCTACTTTCTCTTCTAGCCAGGAAGTTGACCCTCTTTTCATGGAGTGGGCTGGGTTTTTCTGGTCTAGAACAGCTGGGCTGGAGTACATTCCTGCAGACAGGATTGCATAGCTCTGCAAAAGACAGGCTTGAGGAAGCTGACCCTCACCACCCGCTGAGGTATTTTGACAGCTGCTTCTGCTCCATCCCCCATGCCACCTCAGCCCAAGTTCCCTGGTAGAACATTCTTTCTGATCACTACACACCTCCCTACTGTTCTTCCTGCTGCTTAATTCTGAGCGAGGTCGGAGAGTGGGTTTTAAATGATGAGTAAGAGTTTGCTGTTAAAGGCCAGAATGGAAGGTAATCCAAGGAGAAAAACACCCTGAGTAGAAGACATATCACATTTAGAGACATGTGTCTTCTTGCTGGAGATTGAGCCCTAGAGTATTGTACCCCTAGCTCTGAGGACAGGACTGCTAGGAAATTGAGCCCTGGGACAGTCTTGTTAGCCGGGCTCAGACTTGTGACCGGAAGTAGAACCTGCTCTACTTGCTTTCCTGGTTGGCTGTGGACCACCACCTTTCGGGAGGTTCAACGGTCCAGCTCTGTTTCCTCCTCCCCCTCCTCCCCCTCCTCCTCCCCCTCCTCCCCCTCCTCTTCCCCTCCTCCTCCCCCTCCCCCCTCCTCCCCCTCCTCCTCCTCCTCCTCCTCCTCCCCCCCTCCTCCCCCTCCTCCCCCTTCTCCTCCTCCTTAAGGAACAAATGACCTCTGCCAGAAACTGAAGGTGAAAGTTTTCATCCTTTCTGGTCCTCAGCTTAGCACAAATATGTCATCAGCAAAAGCACTCCCTGAGCGCTGGCTGCATGCTAGGTGCTCTGCTGGCTGCTCAGCTGTTGAGTGGCAAGTTAGGATGGCGGCTCAGGGCTGTGGGTATCAACTGTGTCGTGACCGGTGTGATAACACTGGAGTGTGGAGTGAGGAGGGCAGGATGCCTCGTTGGAGCCAGTGTTAGGCAGGTGCCCTGCAGTGTTCAGTAGCTAGCAAGCAGTGTGAGAAGCTGCTCCAAGCGATCACTGCTCCTACTGCCCGCTTACCATCTCCGAGTTTCCAGGAATCCACTGAGTTTTCTGCTTCAGGGCTAAGGTGTCTGTGAGTGTCTGGGCCTCATCCAAAGGCTTGGGAGGGAGGCCGATTAGGTTCCGCACTCACATGATTGTGGCAGAGCTGGGTTTCTGCAGGGCTATGACCTCTGTTCTTTTCTGACTCAGCTGGAGGTATACCTCCATCCCTGGCCTAGGCTTTTCCAGCATGGCTGATGATGTCATCAAAGCAGCAAGGGAGAGGTTGGCTAGCAAATCAGTTGGGAGCAATTGTGTGCCATCCCAATACTGTTGCCATATTTTGTGTGCCCCAGAAAAATCCCCTGGTCCAGCCTCTCTCTTGGGTGCTTAGTTCTCACCTGGTGCTTGGAAACCTGGTACCCGCCCTGTAGACCAGAGAAGAGTAACTTCAACTTGACGTCAGTTCCAGTGCCTGAGGGAGGCTGTCACGTGCGTGCTTGTGCTGTGAGTTAGTGGGGTCAGCAGCTGTTTGCTGTTTTTTAAACATTACCCAACATATGCAACAGTGGGAATTTCGACTTTTGAAACCCATAGCCTCAAGGCCTGTCTGGAGTGGCCAGCTCAGCTCCTTTCCCATCTCAGCCGGGAAGAATGATAAATATTGTGTGTTTACGCTGCTCTTGGAAAAACAAACACTAGAGCCCATGTCCCCATTAGTGAAACTGGCTCCACTTTGGCTTTCCCCGGCTTTGCCTTCTGCAAGTAGAAGATTCCTTGGGCCAATCCACACCAGTTGGATTGGTCCAAATACTTCATTTAGTTCTACAAGTCAGCTGAGGTGGAGGAGGGGACGTTTGTAGTTTCTGATTCACAGTAAGCCTTTGTTTCTGTTAATTGATTAAAGGCAAAGGGGTTGAACGTGCTGGGATTGGAGAAGGCTAACCCTAATGACTTTTAAGTTCCCAGAGAAAGACAGAAGCAATAAATCCAACCCCCACCCTGGGGGAAGAGAGAGGAATAATGAAGAAGTCTGTGTGTGGAGGGGGTGGGGGGGTTCCGAACGGCAGAGGCTGGCCATGAATTCATGGTCTAAGTCTCTCTATAAGAGACTGCAACAATTTAGAGCTAATGGATTCCTGGGCCAAATTGTCCACTTAATTAAAAAGAAGCCACCAACAGACAAGCAGAAATTCCTTCACTTAATCCTTCTCTGGACTGGTCCTGTCTTTTCTCTCTTATTTGTGAGAAAAGCTTGCTTCCCTCACTCAGGGCCGCTCCCTTGGTCTATATGAGGCATGGCTCATGAGGAAGATGTTGACTTCCCTGCCCCTGTCACATTCTTCTTCTGTTCAAGGGATGTTAGGAGCGGGCCATGCGCCATCTGTTAAGGCTTTTTATATGTCTTCAGTTTTGTTTTTAATTCTGTGGAGTCATAGCGCGATGCCCAGAACTGACCATCCAGGAAAGATTGCTTTCCATATTTCATGATGATGGGTCTACAGGGAAGCAAGGCTCTACTCAGTTAAGTAGACTTCCATCTTGACCCTAATCCCTTGGGCCTTGAAGCCTGGAGATCTGTGTTCTTCATCTGCTTATATAAACTGACTTTTTAGCAACCCTCTGGACTGGGTAAGTAATTAATCTACATATTGACTAGGAGGAAAAGAGGCCCATTTCTTCTTAATTGTTCATGCTCACGGGGAGCACGCAGTAACAACGAGGCCAAGCATTTGGATGGGGATGTAGGCTTGATTGAGCCCCTGTAGTCTGCAGAATGTGCGGAGGTGTGCAGTCGGGGAGCAGCTTTTAACACTGAGTGGGTATACAGATGTGCAAGCGTATGGTGTGCCATAGGGACCACTCCTGGATACCTAAACATCTTGCCTCCAGATCTTAGCCCTGCCCATCAAGGCTTTGCTACCTGAGGCAAGTAACTTAACGGTCTTATTTCCTTATCAGTGAAATGGGGGAAGTGGGCTGTTATTAAATTAAATGCATATGCATAGCATTCACTCACCAAGTATTATTGTGCACCCTAGACACACTTAAGCCACTATGTGCCTATAATGCTAAGCCATTCATCTGGTCAAGCCCATGGCTATTGGGGGGTGTGAGCATAGGGGTGTGAGCATAGGCTTCAACAAGGTTGGTGCCCCTGCTCACCTGAGTGCTGTGCCACGCCTTGCTCAGATCTTGCCCCACTCAGCTTTGTCAGCGGGTGAGAGAGGCAGTGTGACACAGCATGAGGTGGATGGCTCTCCCGGCTTATGTTCCTTACCTTTTCATGATGAGTAAGTAGCCATCACACTTGGGTCCCACAGAACCAAGGATTTCTCCCCTGTGATGGCTCCATCCTAGCATGGGCACTGAAGGCTGCTATTCTATGAAGTGGAATTCAGCAAACCACTCTGTGAGGAGTGTGAAGACAGGATTGGCTGGGCAAGGGTGGGTCTCTGGTGTCCCAAAGAGGCATGGGCTGACTCCATGTGTTTTGGTGGGGTTGGGGAGAGCTGTGATCATCCTTCAGCATTGCCCCTGGTTGGGGAATTTCTCATCCATTAGCCATTGGATGTGAATTCTTTGTGGGTGAAGTGAGTCTTTCAGGTAAAGTGTGTGTGTGTGTGTGTGTGTGTGTGTGTGTGTGTGTGTGTGTGAAGGGGCTGTTCTGGTAAGAAAGGAGGAGAGATTTCTGGTTTTGCAAACTTTGTGTGAGCACTAAAAATGAGGAAATAGGGGACTAAGTCTAAACTGGCCTTGTTCACTTGTTCAGCATTCAACAGAGCCAAGTCTGAACTCGGAAAGGGGCTGGCCCAGAGAAGCCTGCAAGTGATTGTGGCTACAGATCTTTGACCTGAGGTGGGGATCACTTGCTGCTAAAACCTTCCTCCCATCTGGGCCTTTCCTGGCCTGGGAGCATTGGCTTCAGACCACTGGGCAGAGAGGAGCCATTTGCAGCAGCCGTACCACAGAACAGCTGGTGTCTTTGTTGGGATGCTGTGTGAAGACGATCTTGGGGTGACCACCAGATGAGGGCCTCAACTTGTGAGTGGAAGACAGACTTTGAGACTTGAATCCTTCAGTTTCCAAACTGTTTATTTAAGGGCAGATTTACTGGGTCATTGGCCATCCTGCTTATTTCCACCGAGACTGTCTCCCCATGTGGAGGGGAGGGCAAGGAAGAGACCAGTTGTCATTAGGAGCAAACAGTGCTGATGGCTACTGAACTATGCAAGCACCATTAGCCTGTCCAAGTGATAAGTGACCACAGCGTGTGCTGGTGTGCGACGGGCTCCATTTATTGCTGTTGTCATTTTTGTAAATGAGCATTGTGGCACGCCATGACACATTAGCTTTTTTTGTGTGTGATGATGGGCAATCTGTAGCTTGGTCACATGTTGTAATTTTATGCCAGTCTCCTGTGACTTATTAAGCAGTTTTACTCTACTGTGACTTATTGAGCAATTCTAGAACAAAACTGACTCTTTTGTTTTTAAATCACTGTGTACCTAAAGTGATAGAGACATTAAACAACATCCTCAAACCATTGACTCAAATGGCTGGCGCCCACCTTGGTTAGCCACTGGCTTGTCTCCTACCCTAAGTTGGAAGGGGCTGTAGGGCCTGTGGGCTTTGGGGCTGGGCAGACCTCGGTTTGTTTCTGGGAGATGTAACCTGGAGTGAGCCCCAGAACCTGTCTTAACTCTAGTTTCTCATGATAGGGTGGCGGATCTCATGGGGTGATTGTGGGGACAGAATGAGAACCTGTGGGCTATGCCTAGCTAGCATGGAACCTCTTGCAAGTCCCTCATGCATGGTCATAGGCTTGATGTGGAGAGGATTTCTGGTGCTAACCTAATTTGGCCTCTGCAAAACCCAGGGATCAACAATTGCTTTACTGCCCCCACCCCATCCCAACTCTGCTGCCCCAACTGTGGAGTCTGTAAAACAGAGTCTTATACAAGGAAGTGAACCAAGTGCTCAGACACTGAGCCACATCCTAGCCCCAGATCCTACTTAACTGCCGTCAGTGTGCTGACCTCCAATTGTGCGAACTCAGAGCAGAGCCCCTTAACCGAGTGGCAATGGCACTGAGCTACCCACCCAGGTATTATGTGACAAGGCATTGTCTGTCTTACTGGGAACATGTGGTAATTTTAAGAGGAGCCCTCTTTGGCCCACAAACGCACCCTTCTACCACCTCCCCTGGGTTCCAGAACTCCTGGGGTTCCTCCACAGAATTGACAGGGTTTGACTGGCCTTCACACAGGCCCTCGGTTACAGATCTGCACCAGCAGGCAGCTAAAATAACCACAGCACAGAAGGCCTGGAATGTTCTTGGGCTTATATTTGGAATTGCCGTTGGAAACAGTCTTGGCCAAATGTAACAGCCATCTGTTCAGAGTGGTTTGAGACCGGGAGAAGATGAGGTGGATCGCAGGAGGGGTCTGTGAAGCCCTGATACAGAAAGCTGGGGGCTTTCCGACCCCATGTCCTGCTTGCTACTATAAAACCTTCATCCCTTTCAGTCTAGGCTGTAAGAGCCATTGCCCTCCTGGAGAAAATTCCCCTTTTGTGAAGTCGAGCTTTCCACCCACTGGACTGCCCTGCAGGGGTTTAGAAGAGCAACCATTCTACTGAGTCTTTATTTCCCTGTAGATGCTGGTCCTTGCCTGTCACCATCTGCCACCCAGCACCTGGCACTAAGAGCTTTGGGTGTCCCTTTGGGTGTCCGATTGCCTGTCACTTTCCTGTGCCCTCCCCAGAATTTGATGCTGTTTTTTGTGAGTGTACCCTCAGGTGGCATCGGTGTCCCTATAGTCCTGTGATGATTCATATAGCTCTTTCTTCTACGTCACCACAGTGCTATTGATGTTGAAGCCAGAACTCAGGGTGTTTAGGTCTGTGTCTTTTCCTTTCATGTCCCTGCATTCCTGTGCCTGCTAGATACACGGTCTTAATATGTTTGCTGTCATTTTCTGAGGGGTTCTAATCATCCAAGCAGCTTGTCAGTTATCCACAGTCATCAGCCTTCTGTTACTTCTGTTGTTACTGCTTTGTCCTCGTTCCTTGGAAGACCCAGCTCCTGCCTGGCTGTGACGCCACCTCCTTGTTTCCTTATGGAAGCATGACCTCATGGCTAGTCTTCTCTGTACATCAGGGACAGAAGTTCAGGATCTCTGGTGGAGAATGGCACTCAATCAGACAACCCCCTTCATCTTCCTTGGATTAGAGACTGCACGGTTCTTCTAGGGCTTCTCCAACAAATCATCCCACAATCGGTTTCTTAAAGCAACAGACGCCCTTTTCTATCCTGGTATGGAGACTGGAAGTCAGAAATCAGGATGTCACAGGTTTGTCTGGCTGGCCAGGCTTGCAGTGTCTGGTGGCTTTCAGTGTTCGTTGATCTTTTCTAATTGGCTACCAGAGTCCAATCTCTGCCCCAGAAGCCTCCTTTCACCTTGCTGTGAAAGTTGCCTCCATTACTTTAAAAGGTTAAAAGGTAGTTAGTATACATGAGTTTGCCTCTGGGTACCCCAAACATGCAAAGCTGTGGGTAGCCTATAACCTTCCCCGGGTGGGTGTAGGTAGGGATGGAACATTGAACACATTCCAGTGTTTCCTCAGGAATTACTTTCCCATCGCTGAAGAATTTCATGGAATCAGCAGACTTTTTTTTTTTAAACCAAGAATTGAGACAGGCTTTAATTACTTTTGTTTTATCTATGAATCAAATGCCTCTAAGAATTATTACCATACAGGGAAAAATGTCAGAAGGGAACCTTGATCCAATGACTGGGTTTTTCTGAGGGAGTTTATGTGGGTAGTTCTGTGGCCATCCTGAGTAAGGGTCAGGCTTGGGCGGATTACATGCAGGCCTGGCTGGAAGTCGGAACAGCTGCCGCTGTAATTTCCTCTGGCACAGTTTCTTGGGGTGAGCCATGCTATTGATTGCCAGAGATGCTAGGATACACGGGAAGCAGGAAGGGCAATGCCATCGTACAGATTTCCAAGTGGACTCCTTAGTCTTAGCTCCTGTGACTGACCTCTGTACTGAGGTCCATGGGAATGTGGTAACTAGCTGTGACTGAGTGCCCTGCAGGACATGTTCTCATTTAAGGATAAAAGTTCAACCGATACTGGGGCCACCAGAATTGGTTTAACTTGGGTGGATATATGAGCTCTGGGAATCATTCTGCTCATGAAAGTATGAAGCGTTGGGAGGCAAGAGGTTTTGAAAGTAATGATTTTTTTTCAATTGGTTATGTGTGTATGTGTGCACACTCATGCCAAAGTGTGCATGTGAAGGTCATAGGATAACTTTCCAGAGTTGGTTCTCTCCTACCAGTGGGCCCTGTGGGGGTCACTGCAAGCTGTAAGTCCAGCAGTGGAAGGATTGGAGGAGACACAAAAACGAAACTTGGTTCAGTCTGACTCTAGTTAGCCATCACTGATTCAAACTTATGGAGTCTGACCCCAGACAGTATAGTTTAGCCATATTTAAGCACAGCACAATTTTGGGGAAAAAAGTTTCCTGATGACAATTAACTCAGTTCCCTGTGTACAACAAAGCTTAACATGTAGGTATATTGAAACCTTTTGCAAAGTACATATGGCTTCTTCCTTAAAGATGGGTTCTGTTGATTTAGAAACATTGCTCAAGATAAGGATTGAAGAAGGCTAAAGGTTTGCACTATCCCTAAGATGAGAGAGAAGTGACTTAGACTGTTGTAAAATCCAAGTGCCGTCGCCCATAAGAATGGGTTTTATGAACTCAGAAACAATGTTCACGATTTGGTGGGAGAGGTTCTGGGATAAACAAGTTTAGTACGCTGGGGGATTCTGGTAAAGCCTGGCCCTATAGATAGCAAAGGACTGCCATGTTGTAAACTACATCGTTTCCAGGTATTCTGGGTGGAAGGCAGGCAAACGTCTCCTTTATCTGATGAGACAAGCCTGCCTGTTTAACTTTCCTCGCTTCTCCAGCACTTATCTGTGTGCACGAGGACGTCTTACTCACGCCATGGGTCCCAGGGATTGATCTCAGATTGACAGGCTAGGTGGCAGTCACTTTTCTTCCGAGCAATCTTGCTGGCCCAAGGCAAGTTCTTGTGAAATGCTTGCCTGGCCAAGCTGAGATAAGCAAAGTGCTCTATTTCTACCTGTGCCCTGATTTTAGGCAACCTCTGGGTAGCCCCAACTATCGTAAGACACCCTAAAAGAATACTCAGGGACATTGTGCCAGGTAGGTAAGGGTGAGGTAGATATGATCCCTGTAAAATGTCGCCTGGATTGTTATGGATTGTTACGGTGGCATGTTACGGGTGAAAATAATAAGAGTGCTCTGCCTTTCTGGCAGGGGGCATGGCCTCTGTAGCATGCGTATAGCTCAGTGCACATAGGCGTGATTCTCTGTGCAGATATCCCACTCCTAGACACACAAGGATGAGAAGGCTCACTGGAAACAGAGGTGTCACAGGGGACTAGAAAGCACAGAATTGGGTGGGGGGACAGCATACCATAGAGCCACAGTCACTTGAAGGCAGCCCAGTATCACCCTTGGTAGGAGGTGACAGCTAGGCTTTCATGAAGGGAGTCACACGGAGCTGTGGGAGCTCCTCTGGGCAGGTGTTTTCAGGAGGGGTGGGGAGAGAAACATCTGGGAAAACAAAGCCGAAAGGAGGTAATTCGTACTCCCTCTTCAAGCAGCAATGGAGTAGGAAGCACGTCCCAGGAGTTCTCAAAGCGAAGAAATTATCCCAACATCTGCTGAAACATTCAGACAGGCTTCATTTCCGGCTGTTGCCAGAGGTGTAGGGCTGTGGTGATGGGGCTCTGCTGTAGAGGAGATTGATCGAGCTCAGCTTGGAGACAGTGGAACGTGGGGGTTTATATGCAAGAGGAAGGGCTAGGAGTAGAACACTAAAGGGAAGCACTGAGGGTAAGGGGAGCCTGGCTAAACTGCTGCACCAGGATTCTTCCCTCAGCAGGATAACCAGACATCTGCTGGGCTAGGAGGCTGGCAGTCAGAGGATCAGGTCAGGGGTAGTCAAGCTATGGGACTAGGGGGTGGGTTATAGCCAAACCAGCTTAGCAATGTCTACAACCAAAACTTAAACAGATGTATTTAGTTGAAGGATCTAATTGGTTCGGATGAATTTCCCCTCCCCCACCTCCTCTGCTGGCTCCTTCTGTCCCCTCCCATCTTCTCCTCCCTGTCCCAGGGGTCTAGATATGTAGTCAAAGCTGACCTTGAACTCAATATGTGGTTGAGGTTGTCTTTGAACTCAAGATCTTTCTGCCTCAGCACTACTGAGTGCTGGAATCACAGGTCTGCACCATTGATAAATTTCCTTTAACAGCAAGATTCTTGCTAACATGGCACATTGCAAACATTAAAAAACAAAAAAAAAAAAAAAACAAAACAAAAAAAAAAACCAAAACAGACCAGTAACTGTCAAGGGAGACTGGCAACTCCTGTGGAAAATGTGGTTACATGCAAATGCGCATATATGTGGTGTCTGCTTGGACTTTTGAACATACCAGTCTGCAGAGGTATCTGTGCCTACGTGTGGGTGCTTTTATTCTGTTTGGAGACAGGGTTTTTACACCGAAGCCAAAATTGGCCCGATAAGTCGCTGCCTATTCCCACAGACCTCAAATTTCAGTGACCCCCCTACCTCTGCTTCCTAAACTGGGATTACAGGCATGAGCCGCCATGCACAATTTTTTTTTTTTTGGTTCTTTTTTTTTTCGGAGCTGGGGACCGAACCCAGGGCCTTGCGCTTCCTAGGTAAGCGCTCTACCACTGAGCTAAATCCCCAGCCCCGCCATGCACAATTTTAAATGTAACTCTAGACATCCAGAGTATCACTGGGAAGAGTCAGGAATTTCACGTGGGGTTGTAATCCTGCGTGGACCGCAGGTGGCCTGGGTTCCCCTTAAGAGAAGGGGATGAGATAGTACAGAACTTTTCATGGCTTCTCTTTGATGTGGAGTGACTTTGGAAACCCGGCTGGGCAGACAGTCTCTTCCTGAGGTAACTAGAAGGAATTTTAAACAGCAAGCTAAGAGGGCTCAGAGAGTAAGGGTACCCGCTACCCAGGCTGACAGCCTAAGTTCAATTCCTGGACATACATGGTGGACGGAGAGAACCATATCTTGCCCTCTGACCTCTACATGTACGCTGTGACATGCAACGCCACCCCAATTCCCAAAAAATAGCTGTGGAGATTTTTGTTGTTTATTTATTTTTTAAAGATTTATTTATTTATTATATATGAATACACTGCAGCTGTCTTCAGACACACCAGAAGAGGGCATCGGATCTCACTCATTACAGATGGTTGTGAGCCACCATGTGGTTGCTGGGAATTGAACTCAGGACCTCTGGAAGAGCAGTCAGTGCTCTTAACTGCTGAGCCGTCGCTCCAGCCCTGTTTGTTTATTTTTTTTAAAAACAAATGTAGGCAAGATGACCTAGCAACAAGCCTGGGCATGAGTTTCATCTCTGGAACCCATGAAAAGGTGGAAGGAGAGACCTGACTGCATGGAGCTGACCTCTGGGCTCACACTTGTGCTGTGGCTTTTGCGTGACCCCCCCCCCCCACTAATAAATAAGATAAATTTAACCAAAGAAAGAAAGAGGGGAAAAAAATCACCAACTAACAACAAAACACGGGATTGGTTAGTGTTTGGGGGCAGTGTAGACGTATCTGAGTGGGAAGGGTGGGCGGTATGTTACGAGTGGGAGGAAGAAGGGAGGGGATAGGGGGCTCATTTGAAAGAAAAGGAAGAGAATTGTCATATTTTAATAAATCAAACCAGCTAACATAATGGCAAGCTGATTTTCACTGTCACCCACATGGTGCGGTTTCACACCCTCGGATGGTAAGATTATCCGTGTATTTTATTTCGCAGGTTGTACTCAGACTATCTCTACTTTGCAAGTTCAAATAAATCCGCCGATGACTTCCACGAGAAGGTGACGGAGGCTCTGCAGCTGTTTGAAAATTGCATGCTGGATTATTCACTGCGCGCCTGCGTCTACAACAACACCCTGAACAATGCCATGCCCGTGCGTATTCGCCAAGCCGGCCTTCCAGAGCAGGCACACTCTGATGCTATTATGTGCAAGGGGCATTGTGAACAGGGTTTTAGTGCAGAGATGGGGGGCAGCGCGCTTGAATGTGCAAATGAGACTGAGCCAGCTGCCTCTGAGCAGTGGCTAGTACTGAAGCAAATGCTCCTGACTGAGAAAGCGGTGGCAGCAGCTGGGGCCTTTGAGCCTGCTGACTGTCCTTCCTTGCCTGTCACCCAGACACTTTTCATCATGCAACCCCTCCCTCTCCTAGAGACCCAGGGTGCACTTAGGAGGGCTGCCATTTCGTAAGGCTCTGCATGCAGCTCTGCAATGGGAGCAGGCAGACGGGAGGACACCTCGTCCTCAGATCGCCTCAGAGCATCTCTGTAGCATCGGGGTCTTTATTGGCTTTCAGAATTACCCACCAGTGACCAAATGCTCCAGCAAGCTCTTCACTGAAGAATGTTCTCTTCACCCCTCTGTTATTCTCCTCTGAAGGAATACACCTAACACTCCAGCCTTATGTAAAGACTCCTGCTGGTGGTGAATTCAGGAAGCTACCTGAGGTCGAATCTCCCAGGCAAGGCTTCCCGGTCTAAGTGCTTCCTCAGCAAGGCTCTTGCATCCAGACACCTGTCCCATGTAGGGCCATGTCCCAGATCGGGCATTCGCCGATGTAGATGCGACGCCGAAGAATGATTAGCATCCTCCACCTCAGGGTAGTGAGGCTGGGGAAACACAGCAGTCCCTCTGCTTGGCTACTCTGCCCACCTTTTCTTAAGTCGGGGCCAGCAAGCAGGATTCTAGGCTGTCTTCTCGTGTGCATTGCAGTTTGGCAAGGAAGATTCAGCATAGATAGCCACATTTTCAGTCAGGCAAGCTTTGGAGGCAGGCTGTAGTGTGGGTTCGTTCTGGCTTTTCCTGGCTTTGCTCATGTGTCTTAGCCTCTCTGAAATTCAATTGCTTTATTCTAGGCTGTTCTAGGGACTTGAGACGGAGAACTGTTTACATGTGCCGCCGTACTGACTGACAAACTATAGTGCTGCACCCTGGCACACGTAGGCAGAGCCCACCGAGGGGTGAAAGTGCTCCAACCTGACAGGAAAGTGATGGATGGACTCTGCCAGCATTGGCTGCCCAGCAGCCCAAGGCTGTGACTTGCTGTATCTCCCCCTCTCCCCCAGTGCTGGGGTTTGTTTTAATAGGTGGGGCTACCAAGGCTTTGTCAGGTTGCCTCATTAGATGGGGGCAATCCAAGGCCCAAGTCTAGGCTTTGAAACCACAGCTTTCTTTCTTCAGGGCTTTGGTGTGTCTCCAGAAGTCCCTTCTTCAGCAGTTGCCACGTAGCAGGCTCTGGAGGGTGGGGGAAGGCAGGTGGTCGGTTAAGAGAATTCAGATGTGCCTGGGTGTAGCCTTTCTTGGGTTGCTTCTACTTTGGTCCTTTGGAATTTCCTGGTTTTGATGATGCCATGAAACTCAACAGGAGCCTGCAAAGTAGGTGGAATGAGAGGGGCAGGGAGAGGCAGGAACAGGCCAGATGAGCAGAGAGAGGTGAGGCGCTTGGCTAGTGTGGTTCTCAGAAGAGGTAGGAACAGTCACTCAAGCAGTCACCACCCTGTTCTCTCTTTGGGAGATCTCCTGAGAATTCAGAGAACAGATGTAGGCTCATACCAGCCTAAGTCAGCTGAACGTCTTGAGTAGAGAGAGGTAGGGCTTTGGGGGTCCTGACATAGGCATAGTTGGATTTAATAGCTGTGGACCAGGGCTTCTTCTGCCATGCAAAAGAATTGGCATCTGATATAAGCAGATCCGAATGTGGCGATATTTTCATCCCACCCCGAGGTATGCCTTAGGAAATGCAGAGTCAAGCTTGATGCATTCTGGCTGCCTCTAACTAGGCTTCCTAGAGAGCTGATGTCCTCAGCTACTTCCTCCCACAGAGAAGAGGGGGCGTGCCTGATGTGCTTCCCCTCCTTGCTGTCTTCAGGCCAACTGATCATGAGAACACCATTGTGACTGGGCAGGAAGTTCACAGGTTGCTGTGTGAGTCTCTCCACCTCTAGGTGTGCTAGAGATACATCCTTATGAAATGTTTGTCAAGCCCACGGATGAGAGAAGTATCTGACTTTAGTTTGTTGCTCACTGAGTACTATCCCAAACTTTAGTTCCTCACTGATCTCTCAAATTGTTCCCACTTTACAGATGGGACCACTGAGGCTCACTGAAGGTGTTCTCCACCTGCAGCTAACAACAGCCCTGATAGCCTTTGAAACCTGTGTTCCTTGCTCTTAAAAATGGTTCCCAGACAGCAGGAGGCAAGCTCTCTAAATTTCATTTATGACAGGCTTAGCATGACAACACCATAGCTTAGCACCTTTTGTCTAAAGGAGAGCTGCAGGGGCGTGGCAGTGGACAAGGTGGCTGAAGTCCAGGAGGGACTCTGCACAGAAAGAGGAGTGGGCAATTAGGGATGGTGAGGACTCTACTCTGGGAGATGGTTTTCCCCGCTCCTGGATGGGAAGAAAGTTACCTTCTAGCTGCTGAGGCATCCCATCTACAGCATGGGAGATGTGGTTAGTCTCCCGAGTCCTGGCACTGCAGGTGTGCTGTATAGCTAGCCCTGCACAGTCTATATTAAAGCCTTTATGTGGCACCTTCCTGCCTGCAGGCCTCCTCCCATCACTACAGTTTCTCCTGCCCCATCACTGTGTCATGGCCACACATCCCCAGTTAGGTCCTCAGGTAGCCTTTGAGCTGGGCTCATAGAGAGAGGCCCTTGAGAGCTGGTCAGAAATGCAAGGTTCCTCCTAGATGTCACACATGGAGGGTTCAGCTGTGGACACGCATCTAGGCCATGGGGGATAGTTAGATGGGGAACCTGTGCACCTAACAGGCCTTCTGTGCTTGTGCGTGTGCTCCAGTATGGGAACCATGGGCTCGGGAGCCTTCTCCATACTCCTCCCATGACATGTCATCTAAGAGCTTTCCCTGCCAGTCCAAGAGCTTCTTGTCCTTCGGATCTTTCTTTACTCTGACCCACTTTCTTCCCTTCACCCCATAACAGGTGTCACGGTTGGTGATGAAAGGCATCTTCTCCTTTGTTAGTCTAAAGGTATCTCTGAGCAGTCAGGGCCATGCACTGACTAGTGTGGTGCCTGATACCATGGGAACTCACAGGGTTTTCTGAAGGGATGAAGAAATGAATGCCTGAGTGGGGAGTTGGAGGACAGAATGGAGGGTAAATGGGGAGTGGCGACTGAAATTGGAGAACAGTAAGGATTAGGGCGGTATCTGTCTGAGGCAGAGTTGGGACTGTGACCAGGTTTACCTCAAAATTAGATCCCCTCAGGTACTTTCTGGATCTCCTACTAGGTGCCTTCTGTAATTCCCATGAGATGGTCCCCAGTGGTCTTTAGACTCCCCAAGGTACTTGTTAGGACCCTGTGACTCCCTAAGGTATTCTCTGGGCTCCCCATCAGGGGCTCCCTGGCGCCTCTGGGCTCCCTATCAGGTGCTCCCTGGCGCCCCCTGAGGTGCCTCATGGAACCCATAGGGTGCTCACTCTGTACCAGAGCTTCTGTGTAGTGGAACAAGGCTCACATCTGTGAGGGACTGACCTTCTGACTTAGCTTTGTCAGGGATTAGCTGCTGAGTCCAGGCAGACCTGCCCTCCTGGTTTCTCGTTTTTTGTCAGTGAGTCACCAAGCATCCACAAGCTCAAAGGCTTCCCTCAGCCTTGGTGGTTTCTGATTTTACATAGATTGGGCCCTTGCCCTAAATAGCTTCTCTACATTGATTCTGTTTTGATTCTCTTTCTATTTTGGTTCCCTCCCTATGCTGGACAGACGTGGGGGCAATGAGACTTTGTCTGGTGCTGTCTTAGGGTGTCTTACCACTTCCCAGTCATGACGGTGGTCTTGTATGCATAGATGGTGTTTCCAAGGGGCCCAAAGCGCTCCTGGCTGAGGGAAGGGGTTCTAGAACCAGTGGATTGGAAGGATACTCGATCCTTGGAGCTAGCACATATGTAGGAATCCCAAATCTGCCTGTGAGGAAGGCCCTGTACAGTCAGGTCTTTGAGGGCAGTGGTGGACTTTTGCCAAGATGGTTTTGAAGGATGTTATGTCACCAGGACAGATGCAGGGACAGGATAAACTAAAACACTAGTGACAGTCCCTGACATTCACTTTCTTTCTTACTGGAAGCTGTCACGTTATAAAAAGTAATTTCTCTGGAAGAGATCAACTTGTGAGACCAGGCTGGCTGTAAGCTGGCTGGGAAGAGATATAAAAAGCCCGTGAGTCCCTGACCTAACATGTTGTCTCATATCTGTTCCATGTTGCAGGCTGCTTGTGTACGTGTTACTGGGACTGACACACACTTGGCTTTTTCAGGCTAGCCTTGAGTCTTGATGAGCTGGTGCAAAGTAGCGCCAAAGTGAGGTTTAGAGATGTCAGCTCGTGGATTTTGGAGGCAACAGCAATTTTCTCTAATTGTTTTCCTTCCTTTGCCTCTTCCTGCCTAGTTAGAAAAAAAAATGACGAAGTGGAAAAAGAATAGTGAGAGACGAAGCCAGTAAGCACCTTCGTGCACTTGGTCAGGTGTGTCCTTAGTGTGTTGTTAACACAGAGTTCAGCAGTTCCACCAAGAGCTGACACAAGGCTTTGCCTGAGGTGACTTGATGGCCCTGCCCCCAGGAATCACAAAATCAAGTTTGTCAGGGAGAATGAAGAAGAAGATTTGCTTCAAAAACATGAAGGCTTGGAGGAGGAGCCTAGAACTGGGAGGAGCTATGGAGGGAGAATGAACTAGGAGCTGAAAGCAGCTTCTAAATGGAGAGGCCCAGGGCCCTGAGCCAGGGCCAGCTGGGACCTGCTCACGGCTTTACAATGCACATGACCGCAACAGCCGAAGGACAGCATGTAGAAGTGATTGATGGGAGACCCATCCAGGAGCCTGTGGGTGTTTAGCAGGTGCTGTTGGGAGTGGACAGAGGGAAGGGGTATGAATAGGGAGGTGGCTGGGGTGAGTGGCTCTCCCTCTGACGCCAGCTGTGAGTTCTGGGGCAAAGTCACCAACCATCTTCAAGTTTGGTATTAGAACAGGGTTCACAGGATACACCAAAGGCTGCTGTGACCATGGCCACAGCTTATGGTGTGGCAAGGATTCAGTGAGGGAAAGCAAATGGGCAGAGTCTCTAGTCCATTTCTCCCTTTAGAGTCATAGGGGGTTGCCAGCACCTCCTAGCCATGGTCGGACCACATGACCACAATGAAGAACCTTGTCACCCCAAGCAATGGTGTCCAGGGTTCTTACTGGGGCTCCATCACATACAGAGCTCCATCAGAAGTCGCTGTGTTAACTTGATATTCTAGGGAAATGAAATGGCTCCTGTTGGGTAATTCAAGCCAGGGAGAGGCTTTAGTAGTCACTCTCAGGGCAGAGCAGAAACCAGACCCGTCTTTGAGTGGGTCAGTTCTTTACTCCTAACTTGCAGTTTGGCATGAGAGAAGGAACTGGGTAAAGATTGGAGATATGAGTCAGAAAGGAGGAGGTAGGCTTTCCTGTTCATTGGCTCCACCCCCTCATGCTTACATTTGGGGGACATCACCCACTTTCATGGTCATGGTTGTCCTTATGTATTGCAGTGTCCGGGTTGCCTTTGAGGTGCCTGTTTTTGACTTTTCGCAGTCTGCTGTGACTGACAGCAGAGAGACAGCCACCCACATTATACAAAGAACTTGTATGCCCTTGAGATCCTTTCTGTGCTTCTCACTTGTGAGGAGAGGTTGGAGCCACCTGTTGTAAAGACTAGTGCAACCCTAAGGATAGGGGTTCTTTGCACACGTGGTACAGAGCGCCTTTTGTTAAGATTGGACTTTGGAAGACAATTTGGAAGGCTAAGGTGACTCTGTGTTAGATGTCCATCATGCTTTGGGAAAGCACCTCTCAGGGCTGGGGAAGGTTTTCCTGCAGTAACACCCTCTTCCTCCTTTCTAGGTGAGGCTCCAGGTCGGTCTGTATGCTGTGTACCTTCTGGACTGGCTCACTGTCTTCAGTAAGGAGCAGTTCCTCATTCTACGTCTGGAAGACCATGCATCCAATGTCAAGTACACCATGCACAAGGTCTTCCAGTTTCTAAACCTGGGTATGTGTCATGCTTCAGACAGTGGGGCTCAGCACAAACTCCAGGGATATGGGCTTTCTCATGTGAATGGTTTTTGTGGTGTGTGTGTGTGTGTGTGTGTGTGTGTGTGTGTGTGTGTGTGTACAGGTAAGATGTCAACATTGGGATCTTCCTCTGGTGTCTCATTGAACCCAGCTTGCTGTCTTGGTTAGACTGACTAGCCAGGGAGTCTAACGGTCTAGCTATCTCTTCCTTCCCAGTGTAGGGGTTATATGCACATGCTGCCACACCAAGCTCTTTAGAGGTATCCTGCAGACTTAAACTCAGGTCCTCATGATTGCAGAAAAAAACACCGATGAGCACTTCACCTTCTGAGGGAGTTGTTCCCCTTCCCCATGGCATGTGGGCTCTTTAGGAGGGCTCTAGGTTAAATGTAAAATGGGAAGAGATGGACTGTGTGAGGCCGAGGGGCTCCCAAAGAGGTGCCAGATCAGTTCCTGTTCACCTAGTAACTGCTACATGGGGCACTGTACATGGGATGGTGGGCAAGGTCTGGAGAGGAGGCACTCCTCTGAGATTTTCAGCTTGGCTGAAGGAAGCCCAGTCCAACTCAGGAAATAACTGTATCCCAGAGGGGAAGGTATGTACTGTCACAGTGAGCCCCGTAATGATGGGGAACCCACACTGCTGAGGGACCAGAGAGGAATCAATGAAAAAGAAGAGGAGAGGGATTGAATTCTGAAGCTGCTCACGTAGGTGGCTAGGAGAGCCCTATAGGGACACGGAATGTGGAGGTCTGACTGTTGTTGCACTGGTTCTCAACCATCCTAATGCCGTGACCCTTTAATACAGTTCCTCATGGTGTGGTGACCCCCACCCATGGTATTATTTTTGTTGCTACCTCATTACTGTAATTTTGCTACTGTTAGGAATTGTAATGTAAATACTTTTGGAGATAGACACTTGCTGAAGGGGTCATGGTCCACGGGTTGAGAATGGCTGGGGTATTTATCGCATCGTGGCAGATGTTGCTTGGGAGTCTCTGGAGTCAGAGGCTCATGGCCTGCCTTCAGCCCGAGGACGCCAGCTGACAGGCTCCACTAACTGACCAGGACACAGGTTGGCAGAGGCACATACAGAGGTGAGGTGTGCTGCCTGGGTGTGGATAAGTCACCCAAGGACAACTGTGGAGGCTGTAAATGACAGACCAGGCCACCTTTCTATAGTTCCATTTAATGATCTGCCTGAGGAGTTTTGTTAACTGAACATTTCTTGAAATATATCTGGCCACCAGTGGAATTCAGAACTCTTAACTTTCTTTTTTCCTTCCTTCCTTCCTTCCTTCCTTCCTTCCTTCCTTCCTTCCTTCCTTCCTTCCTTCCTTCCGAGAGCTGGTAATAGGCTTGAATTTAGACACTCTATCCCGTTTAAGACTTAGAATCATGTTTTCTTTCATTTGGCCACCTAGAGATCTCCTGCCTAATGTGGCTGTCTTTTGGTCCTAAGAGAGACATGACTATAAGGCCACTTTTCTGTCTTGTATAACCCTGAAACACTGGGCTGTAGGAATGATTTTGGTTGGGTCCTACAGGCTTGGGGTCCAGAAGCGAGAGGAGCTGGTGGGCTAGTGACCGAGGTTGAGGCAGTGAGCAACTGTTGGCCCAGACATTTGGGATGGGGCAGTTAGAGCATCATTTGTAGCCCCTGCCGGCCTGCCCTGGGGCATCTCCCCACAATACAATTGCTATAGGTACAGGCACCACCATTCCTCCCACCCTTCTCCCACTTCACAGCAAGAAAGAGGAAGCAGGGGGTTGAGGATTTAGTTCAGTGGTAGAGCACTTGCCTGGCAAGCGCAAGGCCCTGGGTTCGGTCCTCAGCTCCGAAAAAAAAAAAAAAAAAAAAAAAAGAGGAAGCAGAATTCACTCGGGCCCAAGCCCTTTTGTGTCACTCAGGAACCCAAACTGGAAGTGATGTTGGCAGAGTTTCAGGAAACAGAAGTCCCTGTCCATAGTCACTTAGGACAAATGACGGGCCTCGAAGGCGGCCTATGTAGAGAAGATGGACATGAACTCTCAGGTGACCCAAAGGTGAGGGCACCGTCTCAGTACCAGCAGGGACCCCCTGATGGCTGGCTTCTCCAGGTGAATCCAACTGTATCTTTTTTATTTAAAAAATGTATTTGCTTTGTGTTTCTGATCATTCTGTTTGTGTGCGTGCGTGCGTGCGTGCGTGCGTGCGTGCGTGTGTGTGTGTTTGTGTGTGATGTGTGTGCCTAAGAGGGTATCAGATCTCCTAGAAGTGGAATTATTATGGATGATTGTGGACCCCTAGTAGGTGCTGGGAATTGAACCTAGGTCCTCTACAAGAACAAGTGCTATTAACCACTAGGCCATCTTTCCAGTCCAACCATATCTTCTTATAGGGAAGCCTTGGCTGAGCATGCAGGTCAGCTAGGACTCCTATGAAGTCTTCTTTATTTCAAGTGACACCTACAGCCTTACAGGACCATATTCCTTCTCATTCTAGGGCCTCTAAGTGAGAAGCAAGAAGCTTTGATGACCAAGAGCCCCGCGTCCAACACACGGCGTCCTGAGGATCGTAGTCTGGGACCCATGTGGCCGATCACTCAGAAGATCCTGCGGGACTTCTACGGGCCTTTCAACACAAGGCTGGCACAGGTCCTGGATGATGAAGCGTTTGCCTGGAAGACACCGTGAGAGCTGAGTCCCTTCTGCAGAAGCTGGGCCCACTGACTCTGTCATTGCTGTGACTTTAAAAGTCTCCAGGTGGAGAACTGTCGCCCACAGTGTGGAGAAAACCGCCAGAGCCCCACCCAATCTCCTCCTCCCAAGGCGCCTGTTGTAGGAACTACTTTGAAAATCCTCTTGCCATGTTCAGCAGCTCTGCTTTTGATCACTAGGCTCCTCCTCCTGAAGCCTTGGAAAATACACTGGGGGTAGCGTCTGTCTGTTCCCAGAGTGCCTTGGATCTCAGGAGGGCAATGGATCTCTGGCACCCAGTGGGTAGGAAGAGGAGGCTATGGGAGGCCACAGACCAGCCCTGCCCTCCATCCTCCAAGAGAGTTTGTCTGGATGTAGAGTTGGACAGCTCTGGGATCCGATTAAAGCCACGGCTCTGGGGCTGTTCTTCACGTGTTATGTCCTAGCAGGCCTTGCTTAAATTGGTAACCCCTTGTGGGCAGAGAAAAGAGCTGCTCAGAGAATGGAGGCTCTTTCATTTCTGTTTGTATTCCCAAGTGGCATCAGAAGTAAGCCTTGCTCCCTTTGCTGTGCTGAGAAGAAACCCAGAAGTCAGCTTTTGGCAGCAGGCTCATCTCGCTGACCTGTTCTGCCTGTAGACTTTGTTTATGCCCAACATAGAGAAGGAGCATCTTTAAACAAACTGTTTCTTCCACTTGACTGGCCCCGCCTGCCTCGCTTTTCTGCTCCTTTGGATGTTTTCCTCCAGTTTATATTTGGAAAGGGAAGTTCTGCTGTTAATGTCAGGATAGAACAACCTCAAGGCATTGAACAGTTGGTGCAAAAGGAAGTGAAGCCCTCCCCATTTGCAGAGGGTCACTGGAGAGCATGAGGATGCTTCCGGCTTTGGTTCTAGCTGGTTACAGGCTCCAGTCCATCTTCCTGTTGGGGGAATCGTCTATCTCCATTCTCTGTCATGTACAGCCATGTTCTGTAACTCACTTAGGGTGAGTCTCAAGACACCCATGTCCTCAGAAACACATCTCACAGACTAAGCTCGGGCCACGTGGGGTGTGACTAGGAGATAGCTTTGCTGTTTGTGGACCTTTCCAGGCCTGTTAGCACCTTGGTTTGCAGTGGATACTCTGAAAGTCTTGTCATGTTTTCAAGACCCCAGGGAATAACAGAGAGAACAATGTGAGCCCATTTGGCACACAGGACGAGGTGGGAATGTCACAAAGCTTTTCACTGGAGTATTGCCAAGGGATGCTGCCCATAAGGCTGTGTTCTCAGGTCAGGATCCTGTCCACTGGCGTCAGAAAGCGTACACATTACATGCCCGACTGTCACTTGGGCATGTGAGAAAAGCTGGGCTTTGGCAGCAGGAGGATGTGCAGTTGCTCGGCTGTGAGAGTCCTTCTGCGGTCCACCCTCGTTGGAGATGGGACTCTCGGCCCATTGGAAGGCTCAGGGAGAGCCCTGGGCATCAGCATGGACCGCGCCAATTCTGCTACTGAAGGGGCCGTGTGTCTTGAGGCCTGTGTTCCAGGATAATTCCCCCTTCTCTCACAGTGGCCACTTGGCTCAGTAGTCAGGGGGAAAGTCTGGCCTGAGTACAAGGATGCTTTGGAAAAAAAATGACTTCAGAGAAAGAAAGAGAGTGTGTGTGAGCAAGAGAGTGTGAGAGTGAGAGAGAAAGAACGAGAGCGTGAGAGAGAGCACGAGAGAGTATTTATTTGGAATACCGTGTGTGTGTGTGTGTGTGTGTGTGTGTGTGTGGTGTGTGTGTGTGTGTGTGTGTGTGTGTGTGTGTGTGCGCACGCACGCTTACACTGAGTGGGGCCCTCTCAGCTGTCGTGCTGACGGGACTTCTCCATTAGAGACATGATGCCTTCATGGATTAATTTCCCCACCAGTTAGCCTGTCATTTCCAGGACGTATCTCCACCCCGCACCAACTACAATTGTAAGAGATTTTTCTTGCGCACTCCTATGCATGTGAATAACATGTAGCGTAATTCTGCTTCTTACAGAAGTATTGCCAAAGGTATTATTTCCAATATTATTTGGTTCATTGCTGGTCTTTTTATACGTGCAGCCCCTCCCTTTCTACCATCCTTGGCCATCTAGACCTAGTTTTCTCTCTATTGGTCCCTCCCCGGGGGTCCCCAGCATTGCCTTTGCTCTTGCTCAGTTGAAGCCCCCTCTTGTTGCGAGCACAGGCAGTGTTTTGGGTGATGGCTCTCAAGCCTGTCACCCCAAACCAAAGCGAAACACAGACCTGGTACCGAAGACACTTCGTATTCCCAAAGCTGTGTGCCAGGGTGTATGACACCTTCCCTCCCTCCCTTGTCATGTAAGGTATGATATGCAGTCGCATTTATTCTGTACTTTTATTCGTATTTAAAATAATTAAAGATGGACCCACACAACTGGTGCCCAACCGAGCACGGGCCCTCCATCACAAGCTTGCTGGACAGTTGTCTCCATGTTGTTCTGTGTGTGCGAGCAAGTCTCAGGGCAGGAAGGTCAGCATTTTCTCTGCCTTACTGGAATCCTCACTGAGTATAGGGTCTCATCACAAAGAGATACTCTGTAGTGTTCACAGCAGAAGACAATCCCAGAGCAGACACAGGGCCATACTCATTCCCTGGGGAATCCTGTGGAGGCCTACTGTGGTTGGGAGTCAGGGTGGGTGGTTCTGTCCAGCATCAAGTGTCCTTCACATGGTCTTCAGACATAGGAATCTGAGATTGCGGTGACTATTGGCCTTAAGAACTTGATTTTGAGGTCCTTGGTGCCTCTCTGAGTGTGTCTCATCCCTAGATAGGCAGGGTGCCTCTGGTACTCAAAGAGCATGGGCAAGCTTGGAGAAGAAGAGGGTGTATCAGTCAGCATTGGTCACTGTGACAAAGTAATTCAGGATGCTTTCCACACCTTCTCCCAATGAAGCTCCACCCCTTAAAGGTTCCACAGCTTTTCTGATCAGCACCAACAGCTGAAGTGTTCAACCATGGGAGCCGATGAGGACATTTCACATTCATTTGTCACACAACACATGGTTACTATCACTGCTCATGCGTAAGTCTGAACTCAAGGGGCCAGTACATTGGCTTATCTATGGCTTCTTTCTATTGCTTCCTGGTAGCTGCTCTCTGACCTCCTCTTCACATGGCCATCTCTCTGTGCAGGTCTCTGATGCCTTTTCCTCTTTTCATAAAGATGCCAGGGACACCATTAAGGAGGGGGGTCTCATTTAATTTCATAACCTTTTAAAGGGACTTCTCTTCAAATGCAGTTACACTCAGAAGCTCAACCCATTCGGGACATCAACACATCAGTTTGGGGAGAGAAGCAGTTGTGGAGAGGGCCCATTTCCCACTTCGAAGCTTGGGTCATGCTGAGCACAGAATGACCCTTTGATCAGCCCACAGTTCCAGACCCTTCTGTCCAGCACTGCTCCTTGTGGTGTGTTGGGTGTGGGGCTAGACTCAGCACAGCCTGGGGCTGGATTCCCTAGGCGACAGCAAGAATGTTCCTGCTGGGAGGTGGATGAAGATGACAGGCTAGGCCATACCTCTGAAAGCTAGAGTTTCCTCTCCCTAGAGCTCTCCCCTATCCTTGCTGCTAGGAAACAGACCTACAGCCCCAGAGCCTGGGTGGTGCTATGCAGGATGGTGTTTATCTGTTGGGGTGGAGACCACAGCCCGAGGAGAGCCTTGGGCCCTGTGGGTGAGGCCAATCTAGTGGAGACTTGCAGGAAAAATTAGCTTTGAGGGGTTTGGTTTTCCCTGAACTTTGGGACCAGCTGCCCTGCGGGACACAGGAAAGGAATGCGGTGGGGCAGGGACTGCACTTGAGTGAGGTTTTTTTTTTTTTTTTTTTTTTTTTTTTTTTTTTGCCACTGCTGCTGGAATGCCTGGCTATCCCAGAGAGCTTAGAGGAGTAACCCCCTTCGACCAGGACTCTGGAAGAATGGCCTTTAGCCTTCCTAACATCTATCTCTGTGATGGCTTCAGGCTGGTCTAGCTTCTATGACCCCAGCCCCTTCCCATTGGTCACTAAGGTCATCATGGTGACTTCAAAGTGAATTTCTCATCATACAGTCCCAGAGGGCAGCAGTCTCTCAGCAGGCACCATAGATTGAAGCAGGGTGCAAGCTAGGCTGCATCTCCTGGGACCCCAGAGCAAGCTGTGCCCAGGCCTTTCCCAGCCCTGAGAGGCTACCAGGTCCTTTGTCGTGTAGGCTTCTCCCTATAGTGCCATACTTAGACTCTGGCTCCCTCTGCTTCACTGGTCCCATGGCCTCTGTTCATGCTCTTCCTCTCATTAGGACCCTTGGAGTTACATGGGATAATCTGTGGTTACTGCCCCATCTTAAGATCTCACCCACAAAGTGTCTCTTGCTATGTTAAGGGAATAATTCACCAACAGGTTCCGGCACCTGTATTATGAACAGGTTCTGTCACCTGTGCTGTATACATCTTCAGAGGCCATCACGCAGCTAGCTGACCACAGAAGAGTAGCCTTGGGAGCTGGCCAGACCAGCAAGTGGGACGCAATGAGTGCCCAGTGGCTGGTCCCTTGTAGGTTTACCATGGGGGGGAGACTGTAACGTGACTGAGGGGACAGCAGCTCAGTGGAAGCTCTGAGGTAACACCCTAGTCTTCTATGATGATGTAGGTGGGGCAGGAGTCAGGAAGCTCACCCAGCCAAGTGCTATGCATACTTGGCTGTATGAGAAGTGCCTTCAGAAAGGCTTATGGTTCCCTTTGCTGTTTAGGGCTTGTAAATCAACTCTGGCAGTTCCTCTGTAGCAATCACCGAGCAGCTTTGAGGTTCTAAAGCCTGGCTGTTGTTGAGTTCACTATGCTGCAGAGATAACCGCTTGTAAAAGTTGCAGAAATAGAATCCCTTCTTAGTTCCCAAGAGAGCTTCAAGCTCACAACCTCCCTGCCCCTGGCTTTTGCTAGGCTGACCTCCAACCCCACTGGCATCTATCTATATAATGGCCCAGGCTGTCCTTGCCTTCCTGCCCTCTGCCCTATTGCATTGGCACAAGCCCTGGGCCTGCTCCTCCCAGTCTGGCTAGCATCCTTCTCTTTTCCAGCCTTTGCTGCTGAGCATGGCACAGGCAAAAGGAATGGCTATGGACAGCCATGAGATCCTTGGAACTGCAGGTTACTGTCCCATGAGCTCACTGACAGGCGACTTCCAGGTACCATGCCAAACAGGGATATTGGCCGAAGAGGAGCAATAATGTGCCTCAGTTGCCTCCTGTAAGTGGGCATGCCCTGTTCAGGGTCTTCGGGGCAGCTGGAAGGGGACTGGATTCTTTGCTGGGCAGCACATGATAGCAGCCCTGTGTTAGGACATAGACACTGACATGAAGTGAACCTTCTATTCCACCATGGAGAACCCCTTCCTGGGGCAGCGGTCTGGAGGAGTCAACCTTTGGGGCGTTCATGGGGTGCATAAGAAGCTCTATGTACTCTGAAAGTCCTCAAGAGAGACAGGCCCTGGTCGTCTCTAGCAGCAGGTGGGGCTCAGTTCAGGATGAGATATGGCTCATAAGTACACTGTTGGCTCACCCAAGGCAAAATAATGAGGTGACCACAGGCACTGAACTTGGCAGGTCCTTGAAGAGTCCCTTCTGGGCTAACTAGAGAAAGGCTGGGCCTTGGGAATGTAGGTGAGGTTGCACCTCCCCTGACCTTAGCTGTTCCTTACTGAAAGGATGCTCCAGTTGGCACTTTCAAATCCCACTCCTCCCGGATAGTGGGTGAGCCCAGGGAAGGCCCGTGTCCCAGCAGATCCACTTTGTAACCATGGAGACACTGCAGTGTCCTCATGAGTGCGTATCAGAGTTAACAAGTGCAAACTGAGTATCAGAGAGACTGCACACCTGCCTGAAGCCACAAAGTACAGGTCTGCAGAAACGGCCTCACAATACCAACTCAAAATTTTTAAGCCTTTACTTCCAGGTCAGCGCTTTTAGCCCTGGTGCTATTCTGTGTGACCTTGGCACTCTGGTGTTCCTTCCTCAGTGAGCTACCTGCACCCTGACTGTCATAACTCACTCTCTCTCCAGGTCTTATTTCAAATGCCCTCAGCTGCTTCTGCGGTCCCCCAGGTTGGGGGTCTGGATGGTGACAACTGCTTCATGGGAACCAAAGCACATTAAAGACACTTGCTCCACTCCAAGGCTTGCTACACTGAGCCTCGGCTGACAGAGGTGCCCTCCCTTTCCTGCCCCACAGTGGATGGTTCATGGGCCAAGCCTCCCATACAGACAGGCTACTGGGGGCTGGCCTATAGTGAGGTGTCCCCCAAGACCTGAGTCACAGCCTAAAGAGAAGAGTTCCGCCCTCTGGCTTCAGGCCTGCCTGGGCAGCACCAAGGTACACACCCTAGCTGGAACTCATACAAAGAACTAACATTTCATTTTCTCAGTAAATATTTTCTGAACATCTACTTTGCACAAGGCACTGGGCCAGGCAATGGGGCGAGGCTGGCCTGTAGCTCATGTGCACATTCACATATACTTTCTATTTTCAGGATGTATTGTTGGGTCATCCATGTGTGCCCGGCATTTGAGAGAGAGCAGAACAAGCCCCAGCCACACGGAGCCTGGTGCTACCGAGGACAAAAGTTGCCCAAAGTATCGCAGAATTCTGGCAGCCGTGAAGAGAGCTGATGCGGCTAATGGGGACAGTGAGAGCCTCCATCTGAGGTTCCACACCCTCCTTACTCTCTGTCCTTTCTCATCTCCCTGTGTGCTCAGTCCCTAGACCAAGCCTGACAGCATGGCTGGAAACAATGATCTGGTTTTCTCCAGCCAGGATAAGGATGGCTCCCCGGCATATCCAGGGAGCCCATACTGGCACTGGACTCCTGCTGAATCTCCATCTACCTTCCATGAGATCCACTACACATGCCCCATCCACCCTCGTCAGGCATCAGGCACCTTCTTGCTCTCAAAGCCCAGTTGGACAGCAAATCCCCAAGATCCCCAAGAATAATAACATTTAGTCAGCACATGGGAAGTCTCAGGGCTGAGGAGTGGAAGAACACAGAGGTTGAACCACACTCAAGGTGAGAGGCTCCCAATGAAGGTTTGTGGGAGTAAGAGAGTGCGTAAGAGGGATCAGCCCAGGGGGAGCTCAGCCTGAAGGCTGAGGTAGTCTCTGTGTGGGAGTGTTGTGGGGGATTGGAGCCCAAGCTCTTCACCATCTTTGTCATAAGGCTGGAGAGGACACCCTTGATCCCAGAGGGTACACCAGTTTTGAATTCTGCCCTTGAGCTGGGAATTCAGTGAGAGAAGCTGCGACATCAGGGACTGGTGAAGACTAGACGTGGAAAGGGCTGAGTGTACTGGGGCCCACTGCTCCAGGCCTGAAAAGAGTAGGAGGAGACCATTGTGGCTGGTGGATGGCCAGCAAGGGGTTAGGATTTCAGAAGAAAGAAGCTGCCTGAGAGGCCTGTGGGGCTAAGAGCCTGAGATAAAAATGGCATCTGTGGGGGGTATCTGCCACCTATCTATGTGCTGTGCCAGCTTTGTTACGCTAAATGTCACCACCCCAGAAGGAATAACTATCAAGCAAGCATGCTGTGTTCCTGTATTTTGAATCCCACCAACCTCACTGGAGATCAATCCTTTTCTCTCTGTTAAATTAGTACCTAATGGTTTCCAGTTTGCTCCTGGGCTGCACTGAGAGTCACTTATATGCAAAATCATCAGTGCAAAGCCCAGGAAATCCCTCATTTATGAATCTTTAAGGGGCCTCTCTACCTCCCTCATCCCCTAGGGCAGGTAGGTGCCAGACAGCTAAGGCACCCCATTTAGAACGATTCAGGGGCACCCCACCTACTTACTTGAGGACAGTTATGGTTCTTACTCCACTTCTCTCTCCCTCCTGGAAACCCTGGGTGCCACAGTGTAGGGTGGCCCATCTCCATGGTGGAACTGTGAGTGGCAAGCTCTTCCTAAGGGACCTCTGAACTGGCCTCACCAAACCTGAGTGAGGGATAGGAAACGTTCCACATCTTTCCTCCTGCAGCCTCACAGCCCATGTGGCTCTCCTGGACCCATCACTGTCCACCCCGCCCTACGCTAATGGTGCTGCTCTCCTCTTTGGAGCCCTGGCATCCTCAGCTCATGCAGGGATGGAGTGGGAAGTCCTGCCTATCTCTCTACACAGTTGCTCCTTCAGTCTCCAGCTTCTCCAACTCACCCTCATTCCAGCTCCAGCTGCTGCCCTCTGTGCTCTGGGCCTCCTTGCCTCACCAGCCTTCTAGGCCTGAGGCCTGGTGGTTGACATGCATGAGTGTGTGTGTGTGTGTGTGTGTGTGTGTGTGTGTACACGTTTATTTGATTTTATGTGTGTATGTGTATGTTCTTGTGTTTATGTGTGTGTGCATGTGTGTTTGTGTTTATGTGTTCATGTATGTGTACATGTGTGTTTGTGTATGTTTATGTATGAGTGTGAGTGTGTGCATGTGTGTTTGTGTTTGTGTTTATGTGTGTGTACATGTGTATGAACGTATGTTTGTGTTTATGTGTGAGTGTATGTACATGTATGTGTGCCTGTGTGTTTGTATGTGTGTGCATGCATGTCTTTGTGTTTATGTATGAATATGTGTATCTCCCAGCCTGATCACTTGGTTATGTTAAGAGCACTTATTTCATAACTGTCACCTGAAATCTGTCATCTGTGTCCTGCTTGGCTTATGGTCCTTCCATTCACCAGAACCATTAATTGCTTTAGGTGGGAGGTCCTTTTGTCCATAGCCTGATCCTTGGAGCCAAGACTGAGCAAGACTTAGAGCAAAGAAATGCAAAATGGTGCCCTCAAGGTATAAACCAAAGAGGTGACCTTGGGATTCTTCTGGGGTCAGGGATGAGTCCTTAGGAATTGGCAGAGATCTTTGGAGAGCTCAGACCACTGGCAGGGGCTGGTCAGTCAGGTGAGGAGATGGTTGGTGTAGAGCGGAGTCCTGAAGACTGGCAAGATCTGGAAGCAGCGAGTGGACAGGGCAGGGAGATCAGCTTAGGGAAAGGGCCTGGCAGGGAGGTAGGAGAGCTCAGGTCTCAGTGTCTCCAAGAATGTCTGGAATCAAGGACACATGGACTGACCTCCCTTGGCTCATATGTATGGTTCTATACAGGTACCTTTCTGCCTCTGCCTTCTTCCCTGCAGAACAGGATGTGTCTGTTCTCTCTGGCTAAGAAAGGTATTTAGCTCTGGGCATCTACATTCCAGTCAAGGAAGTCAGCTATGTGCTTAGGAGGTGAGATCTCACCAGAGATGTGAGGCCTCCAAAAGCCAGAGGACTGGGTGAGGAAGTACTGTGCTGACTCTCACACCAGATGCTCCCTGAGTCGGAGTGCAGCTCTGGGTCATCGCTGAGTGGGTGTGGAAGAGCTGGAAGAGAGGCTGAGACCATGGCCTGCGATGGTTCTGGGGACAGGCCACAGAGGTGGGAATAGAGTGGGGAGTCTGAGAGAGGATCATCTCCCAGGCACCATGCTTGTGGGATGTGACATCAATGAAGGCAGTGCCAGCATGTCACAAGAATACCCAGCTGTTGTTGGGAGTAAGCACACATTCATGGAAGATGCTGGGGCTCAGAGAAGTTTGGTGGCTTCTTTGAAGTCACTTAGGAACCAGTGTTCAAATCCACAAATCTGGCTTCCATTATCTGATGAATGAAGTGGCGTTTAGCGGAGGGGTCAAAGGCAAAATGACCCAAGGCAAGGATGAGAGGTGGAGCTGGTGTCCAG
This sequence comes from Rattus norvegicus, assembly GCF_021556685.1. Classification (NCBI taxonomy): domain Eukaryota; kingdom Metazoa; phylum Chordata; class Mammalia; order Rodentia; family Muridae; genus Rattus; species Rattus norvegicus. Next base: position 199,965,392 of record NC_141534.1, on the reverse strand, counting down.
CCTGAGGGAGACTAGAGCGGTTTGCCATAGTGGCAGGGAGGTGGGTTGGGCCATTTTCTGTAAATGGAGTTAGTTTGGAGTCTTGGCTAGCCTTAATTATTAACGTGACATAGCCTAGAGTCATCTGAGAGAAGCCTCAGTTGAAATATTGCCTAGATCATATCGGTCTGTGTGTGTGTGTCTGTGAGGGGTTGTCTTGATTATTAATTGATCTGGAAAGGCCTAGCCTACTGTAGGCAGCCCCTAGCCTACGGTGGGCAGCTCCTTTCCTGAGCAGGCTGTCCCAAGCTATTCAAGAAAGCATGAGGCAGTGAGCGGTGTTCCTCTATGGTTTCTGTTTGAGTTCCTATCCTGATTTTCCTTAATGATGTTCTGTGACCTAGAAATGTAGCCCCCATCCCCAACACACCAAGTTGTATTCAGAACACACAGCAACAGTGAAACTAGGACCTTAGGCATCCTGGATAGAGTGGCAATTCTACCTGACATCGGGCATTTCTTAAACACTTAAACATTTGATGGTGCTGGGACTTGAACCCAGGGCCTTGCAGTGCTACTAAACAGGTCGTTTCTACTTAAGACATTTAAGGCACACTTGTTTGTCTCTCTCTTCCTGTAAGGCAGAGTCTTTTCTTAGCATGGGTCTACACAGTGTTATCCAGCTTACAGAAACCACGGGTGATGATGAGTCAACAGTGTTTTCCGGTTTCTTTTTTTCTTTTTTTTTCTTTTTTTTCATGGGGCATGGGAACTAGGGGGTGTTTGAAAAGCCACTGGGAGCAGGCACACTTGTGGTTCGTAGTGGTGTTTCTCCTCCTGTGTGGGTGGCTTTCTGAAGCTGTAGGCCTGGTTTTCAGTGAGCGCTTCACTTATGCACTTGTGCATTTTGTGCCAAGCTTGTGTGCACGTGTGTGCATGTCCGTGGAGGCCCAGAGTTTGACTTCTGCTTCTTTCTCAATCACTCCCCACTTTTATTTTTTCTTTTCCTATTTTTATATGTGTGTGTGTGTGTGTGTGTGTGTGTGTGTGTGTGTGTGTGTGTGTGTATGGAGAAGGCAGATGGAGAAAGAGAGACAGAGAGGCACACATAGAGAAAATATATGCTGCTGCTTCCTGTGCTCTTGAGCGATGTTAAGACTGTAATTAAGACTGTAAAGGCTCCTGCAATTAGCTAGTTTCAAAGACTGCTGATTTATCTAATGCTTAATTAAATAGCATTTTTATAATGTCCGAAACAACTGGCATAAGGGGGCTTGGGAACAAATATAATTGAATTGTGGTGGATATAAAATCAACTGGAGCATTTTGCAGAATGGCCTAAAACCAGGAGAGCCAGAACTTGTCCTGAGCATTGTCATGGGATGTTTTCCGACATGGTAAAAAGCCTCTCACTGGAGAGATCAGATGTGAAGCATCTGTGGTAACAGGGGCGAGAGCAGTCAAGCTACCACTGGCTGTCATGTGGTAGGTTCCAGGTCCCCTGAGAGGACACCTGTGAGTTTCTCACTGGACTCTCCCTCAACCTCTGGGGCAGGTCCTGTCTGTGTTCTGGTTCCAGTATGAAGGCCTTAGAATGGATACTAAGGGGGGGGGCAAAGAACCCATGGGGTCCTGAGGCAATGGGAGGCAGAGCTGGGACTTGAGCTTAGAGACAGTCCTAACTGCAGCTTCTCAAGGCAGTCTGTGAAAGGTTCCGAAGGAGGCCAGAGGACCACGTCTGTGCTTCGAGGCCAGGCAGTTCTAAAAGTAGAGTGCCAGGTAGGTAGTTAGGGCCAAGGTCAGGCCAGGTGGCAGCTTTAATGGCATTCACTCACAAAAGCCCAAGAAACAACCAGCGGGGTCCCTCTTGGCTCTAACCCGGTTCTGCCCCCATGGAAGTGCCGTAGGGGTCTCACTGTCTTCCTCTACCTGCCCTCTGCATCCCTCTTTCACTGGACAACAGGCTCTGTGTGTCGTGGTGCGGATCCTATACCCCAGACGAGGCTATCGCAGAGGCTAGGGACGCTGGGTTGTCACGGCCAGCCAGCCCTTAAGTTGGCCTAAGAGCCTTGTGGTCAACCGTTCGGGCTGCTGTGGCTTCAGATCATGGTGGAGGAATGAGGTTGAGGTTGATTTCTTCCAGGGCTGCCCTCCAGCCCACAGCGGGGCCGTTGAATCTCTCCATGGTGGCCATAGCAACTGCTTGTTTTCTCCTGCTTCCACATGAGATAATCCGGGGAACTCCTCCCATGGACAGCACGTTCAGCAAAATGGAATTCTGGAAATTTCCTGAGTGGAGCGAGGAGCCAGAAGTTGTTTAAAAGGCAGCCTACGAGGACTCGGCTTAGGTCAGTGTCCTCTCCCCGTGTCACTCCCCCACCCCGGCTTCTCCTCACCCACGATCCTCGCTCTACCTCCGTCCACACTCTCGCTCCATAGCATTGGTTCCTTATTTACCTCAAGGCCAACTTCAAGGCTTACTTGCTTCTTCTACAAGAGCTGGCCCATCCCCAGACACAGTGGTTTCAGCAGTATTTCTATAGTTGGACAGCCTCAGTTTCCCGGCTTCTGATTGGGGAGGAATCTAGAGGTTTTCAAAGGGTCCTCTAGTGACTTTGAAAACAACACACTTGCTCCAGCCACCAATTCCTACAATGTCTTTGCAAAAGAGTGCGGAAGAGAGGGTGGGGACTGGGAGGCCAAGTGGGCAGTTCCCTCCCTAGCACCTTGGGATTCCCGTGCTAGCTACCAGGAAGATCCAAAAGGCAGCCCTGCACTGCCCTCTTGTGGTTAACATGGGTATTGCATCAAAAAGGCCTTTACTAGACTTTGAGCAAGTAACCCCAACAAAACTTTTAAATGCAGGGATCACCTTTGACCCGGGTCAGGGTTAACCTCAACAAAGGGGTATTTGAAAGACATGTTTGAAACCAGTCATTGGGATGTGGTTCTGAAGAGACCCAGCAGCGACTGTGGATTCTCCTAGTAGCGAGTCAGGAGAGGCTTACAGAAAGTCCTATAGAGCGTGCCAACAGCACCCTCAGGAAAGTGAGGCTGGAAGAAGGTGCACAGATGGTGGCCCGGCCTCTGTTCACCATTGTCCATCTCTGACCTACGGCACAGCTGAGAATGGGCTAGGCTGAGACACGGTCCCTGCAAGGGTCTTTGTAGCTAGTAGTAGCCGGATCCCCCTCCTCCATCTCCCCTAGAGCCAGCCTTCTGCAAGCCGCCATGACTGTAGACACCAGAGGGATTGTGCCTCTGCCAGAGGCCCACTGGAGGAAGTGGGAAGGCCCGTGACAGCATTAGGTTCCACCCGCAGATCAGCAGGGCTCTCACACCCCTCAGCTCTGTCCTCACCCTCCCTTTTCTGCTTCTCCCAAACCTCCCCTCCGCTCTCTCTTCTCCTCCCTCCTCCCTGCTGGATGGATGCCTAGTTCCAGGCAATAGCTTCTACACCTCTGACCTCTTAGTCTGTGCTCTCAGACCCTTCCCATCCAGATCTCAGACAGTTCCCTTCCTAAACGGAGAGGGATTCAGCAGCCTAGGGAACTGTGACTCACTCGATCCCGCCCCTTTCCCATGCTGCCCCTGCAGCTAATCACCATCTAGCATCTAGCTTGGACACAGGTCCAGGACTACCATCTTGACAATAGGGTCTCAATTTGCTTTGCAATGACCAAGTGGGGCAAGCCTGTCCTTCCCTATCTGTCTGCTTTTGGGTTCTTCCTCCCATGACCCTTTGCTGTCCCTCCAGCAGGGACGAGGTTTGCTTGGCCAGACTGGTCTGGAATGTTGGTTAACTTTCTCATCACTGGACCGAATGCCTGACACAAACAACTTAAGGAAGAATTTCCTGGGGTTCAAAGATTCAGAGATTTTAGTGCAGCATGGCAGGGAGGGCGTGGCCAAGAAAAGCAGGTTGCATCATGGTGACTAGGAAGGAGAGTGAGTAAGAGAGTAAGCAGTATGGTTTCTCTCTTTCCTCTGTGTCATTCTACTTGAGCCTCCTATTGGGATTTCAGATGGCATTGCCCACCTTCCCCTCTGTCTTCTCACAGACACACAACTCACCAGAGGAACACTTTACTAGCCTCCTGCTTACTTCTCCAGTTCCTTCATCTAGTCAAATTAGCCATTACACATGGCTTTGGGTTTGGGGTACCCAGGGCAGAGGAGCTACAGAAGCTACAACAATACAGATCTAGGGGAACCCACAGTTTCCACAAGAAGCCAAGCCAAGCTCACCCCAATCAGATCCCAGATGCCAGGATATTGGGTGAATACTGACTAGACACTGAACATTTTTGGAAGGTCTAGTTTGTGATCCTGGGCTTTACTCCTTGGGTCTATCCAGCTGCCCAAGCTCTTCATTCAGAGCTTCCCCTTTGTAGTAGAGGCTGCTCTAGTCACTGTCTAATGGGAACCTGCATCGCATCCACTGAGAGGTGACTCATTAGTGTCTTACCTCAGCAGCCCAAGTTAGTGTCCAGAGGATAGGCTGTGCCCATCCCAGCCACCCAGCATCCTGCATCCCAGCTCACCAACCTCCAGCATCCCACAACCCAGCCTCCTACCATCTCAGCCTCCCAGCATCCAGCCTCCCAGCCTCCCAGCCTCCAGCATTCAGCACCCCAGGCTCCCAGACTTCCAGCCTCCCAGCCTCCCACCTTCCCAGCCTCCCAGCCTCCCAGCCTCCCATCCCCTCAGCCTCCAGCATCCCACATCCCAGCCTCTTAGCATCTCAGCCTCCCAGCATCCAGCCTCCCAGCCTCCCAGCCTCAAGCATCCAGCATCCAGCATCCAGTATCCCAGGCTCCCAGACTTCCAACCTCCCAGCCTCCCAGCCTCCCAGTCTCCCAGCCTCCCAGCCTCCCAGCCTCCCAGCGCCCAGCCTCCCACCTTCCCAGCCTCCCAGCCTCCCAGCCTCCCACCTTCCCACCTTCCCACCTTCCCAGCCTCCCAGCCTCACAGCCTCACAGCCTCACAGCCTCACGGTATCCCGGCCTCCTGGCCTCCCAGCATACCAGCATCCAGGACACATATGGATGGGTCTCCACTGTGGTCAGAATCTTCCTGTGTTCCTGATTTCCCTCCTCACTCCCTCCTCCATGTCCATCAGTCTCTTGTAGTTTTTCACCACCCCCCATCAGCGCAGCCTCCATAAAATCCCATTTGTTTACCTCACAGCTCACTAAAGCCTACTATGGGTCTATACCATCGACTGTGCTATCAAAACTGTTAAACTTTAAATGGTTTTGGGAGGAATTATTTTTAGTTCCCAAACTATAATTTGGTTCATTTTCATATGTGACTACAATTTTGTTTTCTTAGAATATTGTTCTTTCAATGTACTTTTTTATTCCCTTTTATGCACTTAATCTTTTTTTTTTTTTTTTTTTTGGTTCTTTTTTTTCGGAGCTGTGGACCGAACCCAGGGCCTTGCGCTTCCTAGGTAAGCGCTCTACCACTGAGCTAAATCCCCAGCCCCGCACTTAATCTTTTTAAACATTGGGTTTGTAATTTGATCTGGAACATTGCTAGTAAGGGCCTGGGGACCCAGTCACCCCAATGATTGCATCTACTTACTTCTCCTATTTTGAGTGGAAATGAGGCCTGTAACTTTAAAAAAATGATATGGAAATGGAAGAGAAATCCAGGGAGGTGAAGGGCCTGGGGGGAGGGGTTGAGAGGTAGAAGACCATGTAGAAAATGCTGCAAGGAAAACTATTACTTCGTATGCACATTGAAAAATAATAAATAAAAAAGCAGTGCTGGTTGGTTTTGAGTTCTCTTGACATTTTTCCAGAGTGTGTTCATGTGTCCCTGTGGAGCTGAAAGATCCCCAGTCGTAGAAACAATGATTTCTTTGGAATTGGGGAGGGGTTTACTGACTTTGGTGGGATCTGATTGGGGAGGGTTCCACTTTTAACTCTATGCCCTTTTGTGCTTTTCCTGAGCAGAGCCTGGTTTATTCTGGGCCTGTCTTTTGTGTTTCCGGTGTTTTCTTGGAAGGAGTAGTGCTGTTGGGCTCACTCTGCCCAGGGCTTCTTGGTTTCATGTAGGTCAAAGCTTCCCTCATGGGTGTTAAGGCTGATCCTAGAGCTAAGGCTGTGACATTTTCCTGGCTTCTGTGGCATCTGCTTGTAAATGCTCACATAGCCAGTACTGTCACTTTCACTTTGTTTGGATGCAACCCAGAGCCCCTTACACACTAGTCAGGCTTTCTACCCACTGGGCTACATGACCTATGGCCAGACCTCTTTTTACATTGTTTCTTGTAGGTAGCCTCTGTGTGTGTGTGTGTGTGTGTGTGTGTGTGTGTGTGTGTGTGTGCACATGCATGTGTGTCCAAGTGAGTGAGGTCACAACCTCAGATGTTTGAATAATTGGTTTCCAGCTGAAGGCTCTATTGAAGGAACTTTGGAAGTTTAGGAACTTGTTGGAGGAACTGGGTGGTGGGTCACCAGGAGCTCTGACTTCATCAATGGCCTAATCTATTAATAGTATGATTGGGAGATGGTGGGAGATAGTCTTTGAAGGGTGTTTAGTTCCCTTCCTCTTTTTGTCTCCTTCTTGGCTGCTTCCTGGCTTCCATGAGGGGATTCCTCTGCCAGGATGAACTGACTCACTCCCAGGCCCAGAGGCCCAGAACCAAGTGACTGTAGACCGAAATCTCAAAGATTGATAGCCAAAATAAACCTTTTTACGGTTAAATTATTTATCTTGGGTGTCTGTCACAGAGGCTAAAAGGCTAACTCAAATCCCTTTGTTTTTGAAAGCTGTGTGGTGGTTTGAATATCCTTGGCCCAGGGAGTGGCACTATCAGGAGGTGTGGCTTTGTGTGACAAGGCCTGGCCTTGTTAGAAGACGTGTGTCACTGTGGGGGTGGGCGTGGAGACCCTCCTCCTAGCTGTCAGGAAGCTAGTTTTCTCCTGTTTGCCTTTGGATGAAGAGGTAGAACTCTCAGCTCCTCCAGCCCCACATCTGCCTGGATGCCGCTATACTCCTGCCTTGATGATAATGGACTGAACCTCTGAACCTGTAAGCCAGCCCCGATTAAATGTTGTCTTATAAGAGTTGCCTTGGTCACGGTGTCTGCTCATAGCAGTGCTCATAAGACAGGGTGTATGATCCGACATAGAATTACAGGCTGGTTCTCCTTTTGGTGTAGTAAGCACAGCATTTCTGTTGAAAAGCTGCTGGCAGTGTTACTGCTGCCCCACCAAAGAGGGTACTTTCTCTGTGGCTTTTAAAAAAATGAGCTCTATGGCCTTTTTGGGGACCAGAGGGAGGAGAAGCCCTTGGTCCTGCCAAGGCTGGACTCCCCAGTGTAAGGGAATGTCAGGGCAGGGAGGCAGGAAGGGGTGGGTGGTTGGGTGGGGGAAAGGGATAACATTTGAAATGTAAATTTTAAAAATCCACAAAAAAAATACCCCGAAAAACAAAAAACAAAAAACCCTCCCATGGGATCTCACTGTGTATTCCTATTTTGCCTAGAACTTGCAACACACAAATGGCTGGTGTCAAACTCACAGAAATCTGCCTGTCTCTGCCTCTCCAGTGCTGGGACCAAATCATGCACCATCATGCCAAGCTCCTGTCGCAACTTAAAAAATATGTTCATGCATTACCTTATCAGTTTAATTATAACAAGTATGGTTTCTTTTGTGTTTATCCTGCTTAGGTCATTTGCTGATTTTTTTTTAAGTTCTGTGCATCAATGTCTCAACAGTTTGGGAAAATTGTCAGCTATTAACCTTTCTGTTCATCTTTTAAAATTGCTGTACCAAGCGGTGGTCTTCATTATGACAGCTTCCTTCCGTATATTGTTACAGTTGACTCATGTTCGCTTCCCTGTCCCCCTCTCTTGTTCTCCCTCTGCCTACCCTGGTCCCTCTCCTCCTTCCAAAATGTGTATGCACTAGTGCGGCCATGTTTGTAATCTAGATACTGCATATGCTAGAAAATGTGATTTTTGTCCTTTGAACCTTCCTTATTTCCAGGCATCTTCTCGGGGGTGAATGAAGCTGTGCTGGGTATTCGCTTCTCATTTTCTTTATTCCTTCGTCTGTTGATGGAGGCTGGTTCCGTACCTTGGGTCTGTGAATAATCTTCAATAAACTCTCATGTGCAAGTTTCTTTGTGGTATGCTGACTTCATTTCCTTTGAACATATGCCTAGGAGTGGTATATTAAGATTGTATGGTAGTTCTATTTTTAAGTGGTTTTTTTTGAGGTGTATTCTTACTGATCTTATATTCCCAGATGCGAAGTATAAATAGTCCTTCCACTTATGTCCTTGTGGAATCTTGACCTTCTCATCCTGGGGCCTCCCTAGCTCTTCAGAGCCTCCAACAAGGCTCTTCTCCTCAGTAGGAAGAATGTTCTCTGAAAGCTGTACCCTTCCCAGCATCATCAGGAGATGGTTGAGAGTGAAGAGAGCCTATAAGGAGATAACAGCCTTACCAATGGACACATCCTTAGATCAGGCTACAGAAAACTTGTCTCAAATTCTGATGAGAAGATGCCCACCTCAGGGACAAAGGTAAATAGAGCCCAATGAAGATCATTCCAAGGATTAGAGGCCCCAGGAACCCTAGAGACTCAGCCTTTCATCTCAGAGAATTTCAAACCTTACGAGTAGCACTCAGCTCAACTCCATTAACAGAAGTAATGACTTGAAGACTTGTGAGAACAGCTGAGTTTGGAAGAGCTAATCGGAATTTACGGTGCCTGAGCCTGGAATTGAGTCTTTGGGACTGAATCTGAATAGCAAAGGCAAATTTTCATCATTAAGAATGGGCCAGCCATGCCAGCCCCCACAAAGGCCAGGGAACATCGCAGATGAGGAGGTAGGAAGCTTAGAAGAGCCAGAGGTTGGGGAGACTCTTGGGAAATGCTCTCTCTCTCTCTCTCATCATGGCAGGGCCATTGTCCTCATGAGCTCACAACTGCGTCTGCCTGAACAAGACCTGCACAAGGTTAGGCTGGTCAAAATTCCAGCTCAGACAGCAAAGGGTCCCACAAGGCTCAGCTCCTAACCGAAGGTTATTGGCTGCTGGGGATGGAGGAGGGGACAGTTTTTGTTAGGTGTGTGGCCTCTCTCAACTAGACCCACAGATCATCTCTCTTGTGTTTGTGCTACTGTGTATTTTGAGGCTCCATGTTGCTCTAACACAGCCCCACTCTAACGGATCCAGATCTCAGTCTGCACGCAGGTGTGCGTTTAGTAGAAAGTGGCCTTCAATGGCTACTCTTCCAGGTTGATGGACCAAAAGGACTTGTGTAAATAGCAATAAAAGTGCAAAGGCTGCAGTTCCAAAGCCTGACATCCGTGTTATCTGAGAGATACAGGAATTCAGTAAATACTGGAGGAGAGGAGCTTTAAAAATGACGCATCTTATCTGTGTTGGAGAGCAAGCCCAGAACTTCAGCATGCTGGCCTGCCTCTACCACAGGGCTCCATCTTACTAAAATACTCACCTCCAAGAAACATAAAAAAGAGGAAAGGATTCAAAGCCCAATACTTAAAGGAAAGTGTTGCACACACACACACACACACACACACACACACACACACACACACACACACACACAAAATCACCTTTTCCAGTCATTCTCATGTGTTTGGTTTAATCGATATCACGTCATATAACTCATACCCTACTGTGCTATATCACTCCATTTCATGTTCTATCAATAGCATCAATGGTCATGTTAATCATATATCATATCATATTATATCATGTAGTCATGCCATATTATGTCAACCACATATTTCATGTCATACTAATCATGTCATACCATATCATGCCATGTCACATGTCAATAATGTATATCATATATCATGCCATGGCAAACATCTTACTATATTATATATTACATTATATAACATGTCATGTCATGTCAATTATATCATACTATATCATGTCATGTCATGCTAGATGTCAATTAAATGTCATGTCATGCCAGTAATATCTTTTCATGCCTTGCTATATTATACCATGTAGATCACCCCATGCCATGACTAATCATGTCGCGATTATGTCAATCTTACTGTAGCATATCATCATGTCATGTTGAGCATATATCATATCAGGTCATGTCATTCCTATGATGTCATGCAGTGTCATGTCATATCATGAAATGTCATGCTATACCACCCTTCATCATATCATATTAGCAAGTCACGTCAATCATATTATGTCTATGTCATATCTTATGCCATCACTTCAACACACTTATCAAAGAAACACAGACACACACAGACACAAAGTTAATGTAGCACAGGCTGTGTGTTTTGGTCCACTCAGTTAATCTCACTGTAGCTTAGTCTCCTCCTAGGTAAAACATCTCCATGTCACAAGGACGTGGTGAAAAGTTAACGAGCTGTGTCTAAACAAGGTTCTTTACAGCATCCCAGATGCACAATTGCTCCATGAGCTGTAGCTTTCAGACTCACTGACGGCAATGACTGCTCAGAGATGAGGTAACTCAACCTGAGGTGATGTGAAGACGTATGCAGACAGACAGGGCAAGAGAGATGAGTCACTCAATAAAGTGTTAGCTTCACAGGCATGAGGACTGGAGTTCAATCCCTGAGCCAGAGTACAAAAGCTGGCGTGACAGCATTTGCTTTCACTTTCAGTGTTGTTGGCACACAGAGACAAGAGCATCTCTGTCACTAGCTGGCCAGCCACCCTAGCCAGAAATGAGCTCCAGATGAGTAAAAGACACTGTCTCAAAAAACAGGGTGGGATGATCCTGGGGAAGGACACACAGTGTCGACTTCTGGACTATTTTTTTTTAAAGAATTATTTGTTTATTTCGTATATATGAGTACACTGTAACTGTCTTCAAACACACCAGAAGAGGGTATCAGATCCCATTAAAGATGATTGTGAGCCACCATGTGGTTGCTGGGAATTGAACTCAGGACCTCTGGAAGAGCAGTCAGTGCTCTTAACCACTGTACCATTGCTCCAGCCCTGACTTCTGGCCTCTACATGTTTGTGTCCCCCTTTCCAGTACAGCTGTATGAACTTCACACACACACACACACACACACACACACACACACACACACACACACACACACACCACACCCCAACCCCCCCCAAAGAAAAACAAAATCCCCACCAACCACAGCATCCTAATGTCACAGTGTTCATTGTAACTAGAGTCAGGGACTTGGTCAGGGACGTGGGCAGGCTCAGCTGGGCAGGTCTCCTGGCTGAGCTTGTTTGCCTGTGTGCTTGCCAGCCACAGGCTGGCTCTTCTAGGAGGGATGTGGCAGAAATTCTGGGGTCACCTGGCTCTGCCTCGTGTTGCTTTCCTCTTGGAGCAAGAAAATGGAAAATACACGTACTACTTCAAGCTTCTGCTGTGACATGTTTGCCAAAAGCCAGTTATACTGATCATCAAGAGACAGGGCAGAATGTCACACACCACAGGGTGTTGATATCTCACAGTCGGGGCAGAACATTAGGGCACTTGGTCTCTTTCCAAGAAGGGATTCATAAGCTGGGAGTCATCCATGATGGCAGGACAGGCAGAGCCACCTGTGTCTCCCTGCAACAGAATAGGAAAAAATAGACACCAGGATCCTTGCTTTTGGAGAGAGGGTCCTACATATCCTAGGCTGACCTTGAACTCTCTGTGCAGCCAAGGATGGTCCTGTACTTTTGATCCTTCTGCCTCTATTTTCCAAGTGCTAGGCTCACAAGTGTACACCACCACAGCCGGTTTATGCACTACTGGGAACAGATCACAGGGCTTTGTGTGTGCTAGACAAACATTCTACCAACTGAGCTTTACGCACAGCTCCTCTAACCTCTAACTTCCCCCAAAGACTCCAATTGTTTCGGGAGCTGGAGTCAATCCATACTAACCACCCTAGGATAAACTGCCATTGAAACGAAATGTTAAGATTACCTAGCCTTATAGTTCAAGAACCTTGTTCTAGGAACATGCAAAAGATTCAGAAAGATTCAGAAGAATCTCCCCCTTTCTCAACATCCACTCCCCTTTCTGACTAATGCCAGCAGATGGCAAGGGGAAACATTGCTTCCAGAAGGGAAAGGGGTCAAACATCAGAACTTGGAAAAGCCCAGTACAGCTCAGAGCAGTGGTGTGCCCAGAAGCTCAGCAAGTTAGCGGCACCAGGCTCGTCAGCAAAAGAGCTTCAAACAAAGGGAGACAAGAACATTTGTGAGAAATGGCGAGGCTTGAAATACTCAGAGAAGTACACTCAGAGTTTGCCAGATCCAGGGGAAAATGGGCCAAGTGTCGCTGTCCTGCAGGCTCTGAAGAGTCTTGAACTTCAAGAGCTGGATAGGACTGCTACCAGCAATGAGGTCAGAGCTCTGCTGCCCCCAGATTAGGAATTCATAAATAATTGGGCATCCAAGAAAGCAAATTGTATTCCTGCCCCAGTTGAATGTGCCAAGTTCAAGTATGGATACAGGGTGTAAGAGAAATCAACCCGCTCATCCTCAGAGATGGGAGAGGATGAAGGGCCTTATACATCCTCGGGGAAAGTCCTTCCTCCCAGGAGGCTTCTACTGTTGTGGGTCAGTACTGTTGTAACTGTTCTCACCCCAGAGAGTGTTTGGTCATAGGGTGACTGACTTGTCCTTGATTATTCAGGAGTTCTGTGACCCCAGTACTGAAGACCATATTCCAGGAAGCCTCATCAGGGCCAGTCACTCTAGATGGAGGTCAGATAGGGGAGTGGGAGACAGGACTCCCTTCTCTCTTGTCCTAATTCCCCGAGCCATGTGTCTGGAGCAGGGTCACAAGAGTCCAGAGAACTCTCTGCAGGTGATGAAGGGGCTCAGGTGATGAAGGGGCTTTGAAATCTAAGTGAGAGGAGGAGAGGAGGGAGGGAGGGAGGGAGGGAGAGAGAGAGAGAGAGAGAGAGAGAGAGAGAGAGAGAGAGAGAGAGAGAAATGAATTTGTTGCCTGCACACTGACATCCCACTGTCCCTATACCTGGACGAAAACCTTTCTGACCCCGTGTATTCAAAGAATCAAGGACTTGATGGAAATTGCTAGCAAAAGTTGTGTTTGGGACTACTTACCCACCTCTTTCCTAATGGAGTGCCTAGAAACCTAGGACACATCTACCTGCATTGAGCTGCACGAACAACCCACTTCAAACCACAGGATGGGTTACTTCTTCCTGGCAACCTTTAGCAACTCCTTGACTTGTATCCCATTTTTATTTGAATCTGCAGCAGAGCGTGTCTGAGTGTGGTAGGTAGGGGCTGTTGTGTCCTGAACTCGTTTGTGGTGCATGGCAATAGGGAAGACCAAGCGTCCTCTTTGTCATGTGTGCTGGTTGTTTTTTGTCAACTTGACACAGACCTTGGCATAATTAGAAAATCCTAACTGAGAATATGCTTCCATCGATTAATATAGGAAGGCCCAGCGCACTTGCGTGGTGCCACCCCCTAGCAGGGCATCCTAGATTGTCTAAGAAGGCAAGCGGAGCAGGCAATTCATGAGAAGCATGTCAACAAACAGCACACTACTCATGTCCATCATATCCTGTCTCCACGTTCCTGCCTTGAGTTTCTGCCGAGACTTCCCGGGATGATGGACTACAAGACATAAGATGAAATAAACGCTTTCCTCCCAGGCTTTGTGCCCTGGTGTTTTATCACAGCCATAGAAACCCTAACTGAGGTAGTCTTATGCCTGTGCATAACTGGGTAGGCCTATGGTTAAAGTCAGATGCATCATGGGAAAGGATGCACACAGGTAGTGAGGTGTGCAGAATTCAAATCTGTCAGTGGAAACAGAGATCCATCCATGGTATGCACCTTAGTAACTAACTCCTCCTTCACATGGACCTCCTAAAAGGAAGTCCCAGACAGACCGATGCTGCTGAGTACCACAGCTCTAAGAACCTGCCGCCACTGGCATCCTATCCAGTTTGTACTATTGCTTTGCTTCTGAATAAAGTTTCTCCACCATTTTAAAGTTCTTCTGTAGTTTTTTTTCTTTAAATATGCTCCAAGAAGATGGAAACCCTAGGTCCAGACATCCAGACAGTGGCCTCTGGTAACAGGATGAAATCACAGTGTTCGTGACCTAATCACCTCTCAAAGATTGGGGCCACCCTCAGGGGCTCATAATACTGGTTATTAGGTGAGTGGGGGCTTGATTTTGAAGTCCAGCTCAAAGAGCCCAGTACCTACTTTGCTTGTGGCCTCGACATTCATTCTTGCTTTAGATAGAAGCCCGGGCTTCTAGGCAACACTTGGCACTTTCTGTTGCCAATCCTTCAATACCAGAAGCCAGCAAAGAGCCAGCCCCACATTCTGTTAGTGACTAAGTTCGGATCATCGAAATACGCCTCATTGAAAATCGCCCGTGGGATCACGTGACTGTGAAAGGGCTTTTATGTTTGTGGACCTGATGGTGCCGATAGAAAAGGGTCGCATGCCATCTAAGCTACGTAAGACTGCTTGAGATTCTGTTCTTGAGTTTTGAGTTAAATTTTTTGGGCATTTATGTCTTGACGGTCATACTCCAAGGACCCTCACCAAGGCTTGGCTGACAGGGGTCAAGGGGCAGTCTTCTAAGGCGCTCACAGTCTTTGTTTCCATGTGACTTGAATGGACTCCCGAAACACACTGCTGGGGGTGGGCCTGAAGCCCAGCTAGTTTATTCCTGGATTTTGACGCTCGTCTTCCTACCCCGAGCTGTGACTGGAATATTCCACACATTTAGTTCCTTCCATGCAGTGATTTCATTGGCAAATGGACAGAAATGGAAAGTTCTCCGTTCGTTGACTGGCTGGAGTGGATGACACAAATTTACAGGCAATTGCCAACCTTTCAAATTGAGTTGGATTTGAAACCTGTCTCAACGATTACCTTTGCTGGCGGTTGACTTTTTATGTCCTCCCTTTGGCCAGCAGGGGGCAGGCTGGGCCTGGGAATGTGCTGGGAAATGCTCCCTTTCCACCAGCTACTTGCAGTTTCCCAAAATTCCCTAGGAAATTTGGGGCTGGAGTTCTCTAAAGCCCCACTCCCCACCAATTAGAGGCAGGCAGCTTTGCTCCCCACCAAAGAAAGAACTCTGTGATTCTAGGCTAGGTCTGCTGTCCCTGGGCTTCCTGTAAGGCCTGCGTGTTCCAGGACTGGAATCTGTCTCTTGGGGGCTCTGAGCTAGCATCTTCTGACAGGGCTGGATTCCTGCCTCCCTTCCCCTGCCCTTTTGAGGACATTCTTTCAGTTCCCACAGTGAATGTTGCTCCTGGTGAGTCCCAGAATCAATTCTTGCCAACACTCTCCACCACCAGTCCATCCTATGCAAGAGTACTATAACCTCTATGACTTGATTTTCTCACCTGTAAAATGGGACTAAAAGTAGAGTGAGTACAGTAGTACACAATTGTAGTTTCATGCTAGGGAAGTTCAAGTTCAGCCTGCTGAATTTTAAGCTATCCTGGGTTACATGACATTTTGTTTCAAAAAGCCACAAAGGGGTGTGTGTGTGTGTGTGTGTGTGTGTGTGTGTGTGTGTGTGTGTGTGTGTGTGTTGAGGAGGTAGCACAGTTCCCTGGTATGCATGAAGCCCTGTGTTCAATCCCAAGCATAAACCAGGCCTGGTGGGTACATGTGTAATTCTAGCACTAGGGGGATAGAGGAAGAATGGTCATATTTTCAAGGTTACATAGCCAGCCTGGGCTACAGGAAAACCTACCTCAAAAAGGCATTGTGTGCAGGTTAGGAAGGGGCTGGAGAAATAGCCCAACAGTTAAGAATGTTGGCTGCTCACCCAGAGGACCCGAGTTCAGTACCCAGCTCCTGCATGGAGTGGTTCATAATGGCTTCACTCCAGCTCCAGGGACCCAACACCCTTTTCTAGCCTCCCGTATACCCTGCACACTATGGCATGCATGTGTGCATGCAGATGTGCCCATAGACACCTAAACTATTATTTTAAAAGGAAGTGGTAAAAAGGGCTAAACCACTCTGTTAGATGCGTAGAAGATGGCTTAGCATGGAGTCTGTGAGAGATGTTGTAGGCATGGACACCTACAGTTTTTGGAGACGGGAGGACACTGTGTCCTTTGGCACTTGCCAGTGGGCCTCATGATGCTCTCATAGGGTGCAACAGCTGGTGTTTGCTAACCTACCACCAGTCAGAAACAGCCTGCGCCTGATTTGCCAGCCAGCGGCCCAGGTCAGTGTTGGTCCCTCCCAGGTCAGCTGGCCTCAGTACCCAGCATTGGATTTTGACGTCAGACTGCCAGGCTCTTGTTTCTGTGAGCTGGGGAGGGAAGTGGACGAGGTTTATTCTGCTGTTGCTTTAAATGCTGAAGTTGAGTTTCAGCCTAGACTCGGGAAGAGGAAGGAAACTTTGAAATTTTATACAAGTAGGGCTCATTCCAGAAGCCCCCAGAGGTATGCCAGGCTTCTGAGAGCTCCCGAGAGCTGCCAAGCCTTCCTCATTTCTCCATGAATGGGTAAGACTGGGGCACAGGCCATGGACACAGCCAGGGTTTGAGTGCCAGCCAAGAGAGGCTCGGGGCATGATGGGAAGGAGAGAAACCTTGTCCAGATGCAATCAGATGGCTGTTCTGTGTGGGTCACCAAGCACAGGAAGCCAGGCGCTGGGCTCCTCACGGCATAAGGCTCTTTTGTTGAGCCTAATCCCTGGAGACCAGGCTTGGCCTCAAGGTTCTGTGCAGGCCCCTCCCTGCCAGGCCCACCCCAGCTCTTTCCAGCCAAAGCCCCTGGGAAGAGCTCAGGTTCCCCTTGGCTTCAATGGTGGAGATCAGATCTTGGCCGAGTCTGCCCCAGTTTTAAGAGGCTCTTTATTGTGGACAGGGCCTGGGTGTGTGCATTGTGCGAATTCCAACATAACCTCTTTTGTTTTCACCCTTCTTGCTCTGTCTGGTTCCCACTGACAGCCTCAGCCAGAAGAAATATTAATTACAGAAAGATGGCTCAGCTGTCAAGCTGGAGAAGTTCTAGTCTGTCTCCCTCCGTAGCAGACCAGGAACAGACCTGGAAGGGACATCCTTACCCTAGGTCCACACAGCTGCAGAGGCCGGGGAACCTCATCCCTGATCTTCTCCACTTCATTCCAGCTAGTTACAGGCAACTCCCAGTTTTAGGTTCTGAGTTTTCTGCAACTGGCAAAACTCTCTTAAGACCTATGAGCGATGTGGGGGGCAGGCCAGGGCGTGGGCCCTCTGGGACGGGAAGTAGGGATAGCTAGAGGACCCCATGATTCAGGTGTGAAACAACAGGACAGAGCACAGGCTCCTCCCTTGGTGGAATCATTCACACAAAGGGGATCCCAGAACTAGAAAGGGAGAGGGTTCTGGAGGCTCCTGTGATAGGCTATGAAAAGGGGGTCTAACCAGGGGTCCAGAGCAGACATGAAGGCTCTGGGGGGGTTCTTGAGCACCCTACCAGAGGTTCTTGTTTTCCACCTCTAAACAAGCAGAGCAGGTAAAGTGAAGTTTGTGGAAGCAGCATGTGCTCATGGGCAGTCGAGGGTTGGTGCTGTGGGCCTTGGATGGGGCAGTGGAAGGATCGAACAGAAAGATATTGTGGTTTTCTGTGAGCAGTTGGAATTGGACCTAACTCACTCCCTCTCTCCGGTGAACCAGCTGGGAGATTGGACAAGAATCTTCTGCAGCTCGCTCCTTCGTGGGATGCTCCTCCTGTCCAGGTGGTTTGTTAGGGTGGGGACTGAATGGATCCTGTCACTAAGACCTGGTACTGCAGCCATCGTCAGCCTGGGCCACGCTCCATAGACCGGGCCTCCCTGTGGAGAGAGTTGCCTCCAGGTATAGATGGTCAGGAACCCCTTGCACAGGGCGAGCCACATGAGCCACTCAGAACAGCTAAGGTGAATTTGGATCCCAGGCTTGGACTCATGTTTCCATGGAAACCTGCTCTTGCTGATGCTCCTGTCTTCCCAGCCTCCCCTGGGGCCGCTGGGTTCATGCTCCAGGTGCCAAGTACACCAAGGATTCCTCCCAAACTCAGAACCGGAACCACTTTCCAGAGCTCTGCAGGGCTGGCTGGGAGAAGAATACAACTTTCTAATCATAGAATTTTCCAGATTAGGTAAAATGGGGGCAGGGCCTGGGCACTTCCGATGTGAACATAGAACAGACCTAGTACCGTTTAGGTTGGTAAAACTGAGGATTTGGGTCATTCAGTTATCTGTAGGCTCCCAGGCCCTTGCTGAAGCTCCCCACCCCCATTTTAATCTGGGAATTGTAGGCCAAGTGTCACCCTGTAGACCCCATTCCTGTTCCTGCACTTGTGTTTCAATCCGTGAAGGGCAGACTCTGCTCACTAGTAGGCAGCTGGCCTCCCTTAAATAGCTATGGTCCAGGCCAGTCTGATTTGCCAGTCTGCAAGAAAGAGCCCTGAATTGGGAGGCCTAGGACTCATCAGTCTCCAAGCACGGGAACCCCAGCTTGGACCCCAACTACAGCCCCTCATTTTAAGGCTTGTTTCTCTGGCCTGAGTCGCTAAAAGCAGTACCAGGACTCCAGGAGACAGATTCCCAAGGGGCTTCCCTTTCTGGTCCCATGTCCTCACTACCCAGCAGAACTGACCTCTGGGGAATGGGGTGAGAGAGAGGGGGGACATCCCTGGGAGAGTGAGAGAAATCTGTGTCTCTGAGACTGGGTTTGGGGGGCTATGAGACTGTTCCAAACTCAGAAATCAAATGTATGTGTGGGGGCTTCCCCATCTGCAACTCTTCCTGAAGTTAAAGAAGAGGTCTAGTTTCGTTAGCTTATGAGGTAGCTCTTACCCCCTGGGGATGCAGCTTCTTATCAGCACCCAGCACCAATCAAAATTACTGCAGGAGACTGGCCATGCAGCTCCCTATAGAGTGCTTGCCTAGCCTGCACTGGAACCAAGGTTACACCCCTGTCAAAACACACACACACACACACACACACACACACACACACACACACCCCTCCATAGTGTCTTTCCATGTTTAGGGTAAGTCGTAGACATGACCTAAGGAGCCAAGCATCCAGGTAGGCAGGCACCTCCCACCTCTGGCTGGTACCCTGGGGCTTCACAAGCATCATCCAGTCCTCCCTCACTTGAGAATCCTAGAAGCCAAGATCATGGACTCCAGGCTCTAAGATTAATGTTAACTGGAAGTGACCCCTTTTGCAATCCTGGTTTGCATGGGCAGGGAACCCCTAAGGCCAAACCCCATACAGCACTGGATAGGGCCAACAGGTTGGCCAACCCTTCTACACTCGCTTGAGGTGGAGCCTTGAGGAGGAAACGGCACTACTCAGAAGCCTCTGTCTGTGCCTGTGCACTAGGAAAAGCGGCACCATCACTCAAGAACAGTGACTGGACGAGAAGGGAGGGTGGCGGCTAACTACTTGTTCTCTAACAGGCTGTGACTATTGTTAACGTGAAGATCACTGGGATCTGGCCCCTGAGGCAACCGGGGCTGCTATGACTGAATGGTGGGCAGCAGTGGGAAGGGGAGTTTCAAAAGGAGCAGAATTTCACACTGAATCTTAATCTGCTTCACACAGAGACTCATAAAATCCCGATATAGCCCCAGACTGTCATGTTTATAGACAGCATCAGCCAGCATGGCAGAGGCAGTGGCTTGGAGGGAGACCAGAACTTGCAGAATAAATGCATCAGGGTGAGACTAGCATTAAAATAATAGAGCAGCTTCCCCCAGCCAGGAGAGGCAGAGCGGCTGAGGCACTCACCTGACTCTTGTAAGCCTACCTGCATGTGGGCTGAGTTGCAGGGAAGACAGCAGCAACCCTGCTCTACCCGAAGTCAGCCCAAGCCCTGAACTGGACATGTCTGGAAGGCATAAAGCTGATGTGTCTATGGTAGTGAGCAATGTAGGTGTTAGCTGCCAATCAGTGGATGCACGTGGGTGGATTCAGAAATGCCTGGAAGTGGTTGAGAAACAAGTGGGGCTAAGCGAGTTACGGAAGCTCAGGGGACAGGGAGGTTCCCAGGGATGTTCTGGGGGGGCGTTCTCACATGGGGGCTCTAAAGTATAGGGTTGTTCTGGGCATGTGCAAAAGCTGAGAGGTGCATATGGGGTGGATGGGGGGAGTCATGGAGGCGGGGGAGGGGAGCGGTCGATATTTCTGGCACGCAGCCGGAGGAGAGGAGTACCTCCCTCCCCCACCGCCAGAATCCCAGAGTCCCCGGGAGTGCTCCTAGGTCCTTGATATCCATTATAGAAAATAACTTTAGGAGGAGTCAAAGTTAAGCAGAGTGAGTTTATTGATTGAGCAGGAAGATGAGATACACTTAAAGAAGTCAAGTGTCCAGGTTAGGAGAGGCGTGTACGTAAGCCCCAGCAGCCACTATGCTTTGAATCTTCTTGGTCTGCATCCAAGTTTAGATATTAGGGAAGGTATGTGTTGGTGTATTTCTTTTATTCTTACCAGCAGGACTTTGTCCTTGAAGAGGAAACACTTTGGAGGACACTGTGCAGATGTAGGGTGAAGCAGAAAAACTAGCAGAATCCCCCCTCCAAAAAAACCATGGTCAAGGGGGATCTGTACGTACACATATGTCACAAGAAGGGAGGACCTAGGGATGGCCTATGGGTCATTCTTAATGGTTTCCTTTGTGGTAGTTCTTGGAAAGAGAAGGCAGTTCCTTTGTTGGCTGTCTGGTCAGTTACAGCAAAACTAGGTGTCAGCCCGCTGAGGGTGGAAATCCAGTCAGAAGGATGAGGGAGGCCCTTTACCTTTTCATGTCCCCTCTCTTTCCTAACTACCTCAAGTCCGATGTCCTCTGGTCTTGATTGGGGCAGTGAGAAGAATAGCCGAACCCATATCAAAGCTTCGTCTCTGAGAGACGTGCCTCTTGTAGTCTACACATTGCATAGGAAGAATGAGCTTGGGTACCAGAGCCAAAAACAGCCACTGCTAGCATTGAAGGTGGAGCAAGACAGAGGTTCACTGTCCAAGCAACACAGTTTGGGCCTGCAAATCTAATTCCTATTCCTTATCCCTCCCCAACATGTAGGGCATTGGCTTGCTTGGAAGTTAACATAAAGGTTTCTCAAAAAATTTTTTTCCCTCATTATGGACTTTAGAGAAGTAATTTCTAAACATTGGTCTGTGTGGAAAACATGAGGAATGAGTCAAGCATTCCCTGGTCTGAGGTTAAATGTGGAACATAAAGGGAATGTAATGAGATTTTCATAAGCTAAGTTTATTCAACTTAAAGGCATATGCTTTCTACTGAGATGACGCTAAGACGAGATTTTTACTGTGTTAGCTTTTGTTAATGCAGCCCAGGTCCCCAAAGTAACTTAAACTTGGAATCTCTGCTTCCTGAAATCCAAAAGGCCAGAAACCATTGTTTACATCCCTGCCGGGTTTTCTGAGTGGAATATATGTTGGTAACACAGGGGATGTTGTTGGTAATAAAGGAGAATTTAATCTGAGCAGTTTCATCCTTGGGAAGACGGGAAAGGCTGGATAGCAAGGGACCAAGACTCAACTGCACCCCGTCCTTGGAAGAGAAAAAGACCAGGAGAGCCCATAGCTTTCCCTTCTGCCTTCTTGACTTTGTTGCCTGGAAAGTATGTGTCACTACTTTGGTGGGCAGCAGGCTCAATGGTGCTGTACGGTGGAAAGTCACATAGTCCGTGTGAAGGCTTGTTTCTTTGAGCAGAGCCTGGGGTGCAGAGACTTTCCTGCCCTTCCTCCTAAACATAAACGGCATCAGAAAGTAGCCCAGGACATTGGCGGCAGACAGAACTCAAGACCGCTCTGCCACTCTGCAGTCACCCCTTTCCGACAGTTCTCCAGCCACGCCCTTGGGTCAAAGAGTGCAAAATCAGTATGCCAGCTCAGAGCTTGTGCCCCGTAGGGAAGAAAGGTAGTAAATTCTCTTGGTCCTCCATTGCTCTTCGGACAGACTCTTGGACCAAACGAGAGGCTAGCAAGAGAGATACAAGCTGGAGTTTAAAAACATGTAGACCTGAATCAAAAATGGGAAATGCCCAGAGAGAGGGACAAGTCTCAAAGAGGTAATGAGAGTTCAGATGTACATACTATTGTCCCCCTGGGGCAGGTGCCCAGGAACAGCACCATAAGCAAGAGCCTGCAGAGACCCAGGCCTCCTTTCTTCAAGGTCCAGGGTTTGCTGTAGGGAAATTTCTCTAACTGAAGAAGAAATTCTACATTGTTTTCAGGAAGTCTTCAAATAATCAATTCAAAATAGTCCTTTTGCCAAAGAGGCATACTCTGAGGTGGCAATATCTTAGTTATTGTAAATATTTTCTCCTAGACGGTGCACCAGTTCCTAGAGCTTTGAAAGTTCCTTGTCCAAATGGCCTCAAAGTCTGATTTCTCCAGAGAAACAAAGCCAATAAGGGGTTATATTGTTTCCCTGTGCTATCTGTGTTTAATTTCTTATATACAGACATATGCATACACATGAAATAGCTAATTGCTTATAAATGCAAACACGTATATATTTGTGGAGAGAGGTTCCCATTATATCAAAAGATTTATATGGGGGTTGGGGATTTAGCTCAGCGGTAGAGCACTTGCCTAGCAAGCGCAAGGCCCTGGGTTCGGTCCCCAGCTCCGAAAAAAAAAAAAAAAAAAAAAAAAAAAAAGAAAAAAAAAGGAAAAAGATTTATATGTAGAGAAAAAGATTTACTATAGAGAAATGGCCTATGTGGTTATAGAGGTGAAAATTAGGATCTGCACCCAGCGTACTATGCTGAGTGGGGTCCTGGGCTGAGTTAAAGGATAAAAGGAGGAAGCCAGCTGAGCTGCAGACACCATAAGCCTGCCTCATCTTCTTGCTCTCCTGCTGTGGTAGACATAACTACCATGGGCCAAAACAAACCCTTACTTCCTCTTTTCCTCAACTTGCTTTGGTCAATATATTGTCACGGCAGCAAGGAATCCATAAGTTACAAGTAACATTGTCTACTTCGATACACTTCCCTGGGCTCTGTGGCTCTCTGTGTGCCCATGATGTGAAGTTGCAAGTTGCCTTGAAAATGGCGGGATGCTGGAGTGGGACAGGTGTGGTCAGCTTTGATTATTATGGTACCTTGAAAGCTAAGTGGAGTTGAACAGGTAAATTTACGTAAACTCCCACCCAAATCCCACTAAGGAGATGGGAAAGGGGATTGAAGAGTACACCGTGGGGACAAAGTGCATATAAAAGACACGACATTTGGGAGCTGGCAGACTCATGGGAGTTGTGGATTTCTCCAATGCTGTAACTTAACGCCGTGGATGGAGATATTTTTCTCCAGACAGGGTTTCTCTGTTTACTCCTTGCTGTCCTTAGCTCTGTAGACCAGGTTGGCCTTGAACTCACAGAATTCCATCTTCCTCTGTCTCTGTCTCCCAAGTGCTGATATTAAAGGCATATACTAAGACTCTCACACTGAGCAATGGGTCCTAGCATGTGAATTTGAGGTGGGAAAAGCATATATATTCAGACCACAGGAATGTGGGTGAACAATTAGTGGTCGCAAGGAAGCCATCAGAAAAGAGCTATGTAGTAGGGTGAGATGCTGTCAAGAGGACAGTTAGACCCAGGCTACCTTGCTCTTTGAAAAGTGGGTGTGTCTGTTCCCTGGAGCCCTACAGAAGCCTGGACCTCTGTTTCCTGGGCAGACCTGGTAAAGGGATTGCCAGCCTCAAGATGCTATATAGCAGGGCCAGGCAGGGTGGGATTCACATATCCAGATCACAGCCCTTTTTTGTTGGTATCGTGTGGGAGTCATCTCTGTGGAACAGTCCCTAGCTAAGAGCAAGACCCTCACCTGCCGGTTGTTCCAAGTCCCTGGAGGCAAAGGTCCTGAGAGACTGCTCTGCCGTCCCAGAGTCTGGACAGACACAGTAAACTTTCAGCATCCTGCCCGACTGTGGACAACAGCCAAAGCCCACGGGATGTTTGTGTGACAGGTGGTTTGAGGCACACTTCAGAGAGTGGGGGTACAGCTCAGAGCAAAGCAACTTAGGAGCATCTATAAGGAACTAAAGGGCCTTTGGAACAACAGCAGGAGGCTTGGAGATTCAAAATAAGATAACATTAAAAAAAATCTATGGAAGAGTCAGAAGAAATTCGGAAAAAAGGGGGCGGGGAGGCAGTAGAAGATAAAAGCCAGGAAAAGGAGGAGAAGCTCACATTAGGAAAGAGGGAGTGTGACAACCACAGCGTCCTCTGCAAGGGAAGGAAATATGAACCAGCTGTCCCTGGGTTGCAAAGTCTGCAGATGTCTTCAGGCCTCGGGTGTCTGAGACAGACTTCGCCAGAGCCCTTTGCATCCATTGTTGAGGCATCCGAGTATATTGTAAGGTACAAAGCTTCCTCCTGAGGACCGTCAGTGGGCACACAGTCTACTGTGCTCTGGAATTCACATTCACCAACTCATTTTATGGAGTGTAGGATCACTAACCCAACCTGAGAAGAACAGGGCCAGACACCGCAGCAGGAAGGGAGGAGGGGCAGATGGCAACGCAGGAAGTCAAACCTGGGACACACGGCCATTCTTCTTATTTTTATACTCTTCCCTCTTAACTTCGAAGGGATCTTCTTGTTCTTTTTATGTCTTGGGTTTGTTTTTAATGAGCATGCTTTTTTTTTTTAAACAACAAAAACATCATTATTCTTCAAACACTTCTTTTTGAGTTTTCTCCTCTCCATCTGGTTTGCTTCATAAAAGTGGGAGGGAGAGAGAGAGAAGGGGGAGGGAAGAGAAGAAGAGAGGGAGGGAGGAAGGGAAGGAGAGAGAGAGAGAGAGAGAGAGAGAGAGAGAGAGAGAGAGAGAGAATTTATGCAGAGACTTTCTTGACGTCTTAATTCACTGTTCTAGGACAGGCGAGCAGCTGGATGAGTTCTGGTGCCTGGAGGGTGGATGGGGTTTCCTGCTTTCCACTAAGGGGCTCAGTGAGTACTAAGTTCCCAGGAAAGAATTGTTGGGTATCAGTGCTTGAATCATGGCTTGCTTTGTGTGGCTGGCTTAGGCTTCTTCTCTTAGGATAGCAGAGGCGCCCAGGACAAGAATGCATGTCAGGCATGGAGTCTAAGATTCCCCTGGAGTTGAGCAAGACACAGAGTCCACAGGAGAATCATGGGAGATACTTGTCCAGTGTCCTTCTGAAGGATGTGGCCCTGTCCTCCCCTCTGTTTCTAATTCACTGGACCCTCTACTTATCTGAGGACAAATGTGTGGTTTGGAAGCTCAAATTGCCCCAAATCAGCAGCTGACAGGAACTTTCCTTTCTCTGGTCTCTGCTGAATTTGAAGGTGAGCATCGGGAAGGAGATATACAGAAAGTGTTCATTCATTTTTCATTCATTCACCCACTAACTCACTCATTCATTCTATATGGTGTGGCTTTCACATCCAGCCTTGTGCACTGACTGGGGTAACACTCTAAGGTTAGCATCTCCTCTTGGTGTGAGGCATTATCCTAAAGTGAGAGATGGTGGCCTCAGGATGGGAAGAGAATCACCTTCTGGGAAACTTTCCTCTCGTCCTTGACATTCATAATTCAAGCTGTGCAAGTCCTGCAGTTGGCTCTCGAGGTGGGAATGGCGGTGGCGATGATGATGGTAGTGGTGGGTTCTGTTCTTGCAACGGCATTCCTCATGTTCTGACTGACCCAAAGGGCGGGAGGGCTGTGTGGGGACAGGAGGATGACTTCTAGGGCCTCCATACAGGAACAAAGCTGAGGGTGCTTGGAATGTTACTATTTAAGATGGGAAGAGCAGGTGTGGGAGCCTTGGCTCAGCCTGCAGGACCCAGGCGGCAAAGCAAGGCACTGTGAGTGTGACTGTTACACTGTAGGTGCCCAGTAAGAAATAGTTGCCACCTTCTTGCTGAGGCCAGAGAGATGGCACAGCAGGTAAAGATAACTTGCTTTGTAATGTTGATTACCTGTCTTTGATTTCTGGAACCCACATAAAGGTGGAAGGAGAGAACCTGTTCACAAAACTGTCTTCTGTTCTCCACATGTGGGCTATGGCCCGTGCCCGTGCCCGTGTGTGTGTGTACACAAACCTATAGCAATAATGAATACAATCAAATTTAAAAGAGGACCTTGGGGTGACACCACTTTAATGGCAGAGACCTGGGTATTTCTAATGATGCACTCTTTGCATTTAATCAGGGTATCCATCACTGTTACACCCTTCAACATCCCCTGCCCCTGCAATTGGTGGGCAACCAACTACCAAAAGGGAAGGCTCACTGGGTTCACGGGAATGGCGTGGGGAAGAAAGGAGCAGGTGATAAAGAGACTTCTGGAGCCCTGCCCCACACAGAAGGCTTGGTAACCCCCTCTTCCTGTGGTGCACAGCAGATTGTGGCAGCTTGTTCTTTTGAGGGGCTCGGGATGAATGTGGCCAGAGCCCCACCAGCCATCCTGGGCTCTGCCTGTTTGCTTTCTGGCTTTCTCAGGGTTCTGCATACTCAATATGCTGTGTTGTGGTCTGGTTCTCATTTAAGCCCAAAACAGCACAGGATCCAGAAACCCAATATAGATCAAAAAGGCCCTTTAATTTAGCGATTTCACATAATAATGGGGAAGAAAAAAAGAATTTGGCTTCCTCCTAGGTCCTATGTACAGCTGCTCTTCCCAGTTACCCTGAGTTGTTATTGGGATCCCATCCCCCAGCCTCTTGGTCTAAACTCTCAAGCCTGAGTTTGCTGTATTTTCAAAGGATCAAGTTCTTCCTGCAGGGAGAATGCAGGGCTCTGACCTTGCCTATGAGAGACACATATTTTAATAGTTTTATTTATTTTTATTTTATATATGTTGGTGTTTTGCCTGCATGTGTGATGGAGTCAGATCCCCTGGAACAAGAGTTTTAGACAGTTGTGAGCTGCTGTGTAGGTGCTGGGAATTGAACCTGGGTCCTCTAGAAGAGTAGCCAGTGCTCTTAACCACTGAACCGCCTCTCTAGCCTGAGGCACATATTTTAAAAATATTTTTAAAAATTACATATACTTTGTGTGTGTGCATGTTTGTGCAGACAAATAGACATATATACACCTGTGGAGGTCAGAGGACAGCTTACTGGAGTAGGTTCTCTCTTTCTACCATGTGGGTGGGCACTGGCAATTGAACCCAGGTTGTCAGTCTTGGAGGCAAGCATATTTAGCCACTGAGCTAGGTCACTCATCCAGAAGACCCATCTTGGCAGCCACAATCATCTTAGTCATCTGATTGAAAGACCACACATTTCCACCTTTATGACTGTATGGTGGTTATCTCTGGTGCGCTTGTTTGTGGGGTTCCCTGTTAGGGCTCAGGGCAGACAGTAAGGGTTAATCAGGAAGCACTCTTATAGCACAAGTAGCCACTCCCCTGAGTAGATGAGTCACCAATGACCACCTCTCATTGGACCAAGGGAATGTTCACAGACCACAGGGATTCCACTGGTTCAGCCTGCACTGTTCTGAGAAAGGAGCACACTCAACCGAGATGACCCCAATCTCTATTGAGTTCCCAGGGGGCTGCTGGGCCAGACAGCACTTTGGTGTTCCCCCATTGGGGCCCTTCCTACTCTCAGTTCTTACTCACTTTCCCTTCATAGTTACATTCCTTCTGCTTGCTTCTTCTTTACTCATGTTTCCTTATTCTTCTTGAGCTTGAGACAGTGAACTTGGAAGCCACCAGCTTGGGGTCACTTTGGTAAACATCAGCTGGTGACACCCTAGGTCCCTATGTAAAGCTCAACAAAGCTAAGGAAGACTCTGTCACTATGGGAACCCTGTATTATTAAGACAGGAGAGGGTTAAGTTCTCCTTACCCCCTTAAGCCTAGTAATATTCTTCTAAGTTGTGGTGGTCTGGCTGGCTCAACTCTAAGGCCTTTACTTACATTGTGACCACTCTTGCTAACCCTAGCCGGCCCGGGCCACTCTCTCTCTCTCTCTCTGTCATGATGAGTGCAGCTCATCAACTGTCAGTGAAAACAGCTCTCGCCCCAAAGGAAATGAAGAAATAGTTCGTTCTTGAGCTAAATGTGAAGGACCATGACCCACGAACGCAGGCTCAGGTTGTCCCACCTGTTCAAATGTGGAGACTGTTTCATGGGATTTTTATATTTATAGGAGAATAGGAAGTTATACATCAAGTTAGTATTTTTGCAATACGTTGGTGGGGGTGTTCTGTAGGTGGGGAAATCTGCTATGGCACCCAAATGTTGTTCTCGGCCTGTGGGTTTGCGGAAAGCTAAGTTAATATATTCTAGAAGGCTTTACCTGATAGTCAGATGATTTTAGGTCAGACACAGAGATGGGCAATGAATGAAGGGAACTGAAGATCAACCAAGGTAATTTTGGTTCTGGATCTGCAGCATTCCAACTCTCCATAGGTACAGTCCTCTAGTCAGTCAATTTGACTTGAAGAATCTTTAACATAGATGTGTGTGTGTGTGTGTGTGTGTGTGTGTGTGTGTGTGTGTGTGTTGTACTGTGTGTAGTTCATATATGCCAGAGGTAAGCAGGGAATGGTGGCTCAGGGAAGACACTGCTAGAGATGAGAGGGCTGAGCAGAATAAGGGTGTTCTGTGAACATTCTCAACAATAATCCACCATCATTCAACCCCATGCAGACCCCGGCTCTGAGACCTGCCTATCTGCCTTAGATCCCTGCTCTTAGCCTCAGTTTCCCTGGAGCTGAACTTGTGGTCCTCCTCAGGCTTCGATGTCCACTCTGCTCCTTCCAGTAGGGGCAGCCTGAACATCATCTCACATCAGGGACAAGGCCACCTTGGGGTGAACTCACAGGGCAGTCATGTTACAGGGCCATCAGCTCTTTGATGTGATCTAAGGGGCCAACAACAACATGGGCTCAGCATGGCTAGAGGGGTACAGAAGACAGGTGGAGGGCAATACAGGACTTCAGGCTGAACTGAGCTCTGAAAGAGAAACCTATGGCTGAAGAGGGAGGTGGGCAGAGTTCACAGGAATGGGTTCGGGCTTCTATGTGATTGGATGGGTGGTATCTGTCAAGGTAGTAACTGACGGTGGAAGGGAGCTTTCCTTAGGATTTATACAAAGTGGTGGATGGTGGAGAGAGAGGCATGCTCTTCAGGGGCAAATGCACACAGACAAAAGACATGATCGTAGAAGAGAGGGGTAGTTTGAAAGAGGGGGGATATAGTGGAATGGGAAGGGGACAAGAGAACCTAATCAGGGTGAATATGATCAAAGTATGTTATGTACATATATGAAAATGTCATAATGAAACTCATCATTATTTGTAATTAAAGTGCTAAACATGTAAAAAACATTTAAAGAGATAGTGACAAGTATAGTCAGAGATATTGGGAGGCTGAGAGGTTGGGGTTTTTCAGGTTAGGTTCGGGAGCATGGTATAGATGTGAAGGTATATGCACGATGCCATTCAAAGAAGGCTGCTAAGCTTGTGTGGACACAGCCTGCATGCTCAGCAGGATGACCAAGCTCTATACAGAAAATGGGCCTCACCCGGAGGGCACTGGGATGCTTTCCAAGGGTTTTAAGTTAAGCAGGAGGATGCCAAGGTTAAAATAATGGTGGATTTAAAACGTCAAGCTATAGAGACAGGGTCAGAGAAGAAAAGAGAAGAGGCAGGATTAGAGGATCCCTGGGAATTCAGGGGAAACACAGCCAAGACTTCTCTGAGTCAGAGATGGGGATAAGGGCGGGAAGGCAGGCTGATGGGGTCAGGGCTGTGTTTGGAGTCTGACAGCAGGGACGGGCCAGCAATGGGATGGAGAAAGCTGTCATCATAAGCTCCTTCCCGAAGAACAAGCTCTGAAACCAGCTTCCCTCTGCTGTTGTCTATGCCATAGACTTTCTAGGGTTTTCCTCCTCCACAGCTTGAGTGATGCTTGAAAAATAATTTTGCTCACTGCCGATAGCGTGCCTTCTGGGAAGGGGGGGGGGGGTAAGTAATTCCTTGTTTCTGTGTCTCACCCATGCGTTCAATACTCATGAATTGTTCTTGACTCTTAACCACCCACACACCAACTTGTCTCTGGAGAAGAAATCTTGGATGTAAGAGATGGAAAGGGCTTGTGTCACTGGAGTAGCTGGGACACAGCCTGTTCTCAACTCATGCATGGAGCTAAGGGGACAAAATAGTCTTGGCTTTGTGAGGCAGAGCCAGCCATTTGGCAGTTCATCTCCTAAGTGCTCTGTCCCCCTGGTCCCTACTTGAGCAGAGTATTTTAGAAACACACACATACACATACACACCCACACCCAACCCCCCAACCCTCCCCCCACACCCACATACACTCACTCACACACACACACACACACACACACACACACACACACAGAGTTTTTCACAATGATATCAGAACTTAATTGAATAACAATAAATTCATAAGCTATTATTGGCAACAATTTACCAAGCAGTCCTGATTTCTCTTGATAGCTGGCTGTGGGCAAGCACAGGCTCTTTGATTTCAATCTTAATTACTAATATTAACTCTCAGCTGGCACAGTCTACATCATATAGTAAATCTGTCTATCAGTGTGTATGTGTGTGGGTTACAGAATGGTCTTTGTAGGGTTAAAGAGGCCACAGCAGAGCTCAAGGGATTTAAAGAAGTCTTCTAGGGGCAGAGACAGAGAGTTGATGCAGATGCACTGGCACTGCTGGTGGTTATGTGAGAGGCCAAGTGGCTTCCACAGAGCACAGGGTAAGAGTCAATGCAGATCTGACCCTGGTGCTTAGATGCAAAGACACTATTGACTGGTGATCTGCAATTAACGGAGCATTGGAAGTGCAATAAGACATAGCTCTTGAAAGGGACTTCTTTAGGAGCCTTAAGTGGCCATTCTGGTGTTTTCAGGTCTCCTACGGCAGTGCGTATGGTGGACTCTTCTGAGCTCTCACTGTAGATGATGTATCATGACAGCTCCAAGCCCACAAGCACGGATCTCAGAAAGACAAGACCGCCTCTCCTTGAAGTTTTGCAGTAGTCATCAAAGGGAGAATGCACTCTCTATAGGAGAGGGAAAGGTTTGCATTGCTGGTCTTGCTGCCGCTGATGCTGCACCTGAAGCTGAGGGTGAGGAGGCAGAGTGCAGCCTGAGGAGTTTCTAAACTCCTTTTGATTCTAGGCAATGTTTTTCAATTAGCACTTTAATCATTTGGCAGAAACACAGGGATAAGCTTTCAGAGAAAGAGTCCCATGACTTGGAAGGAAAGGCTGTGTTGCCCACAGCTGTGGTAACCTAGCTTCTTTGGAACAGCCAGAGCCCTGTTCCTGCTCCTGCTCCTACCCCTGCCCCTGCCCCTGCCCCTGCCCCTGCCCCTGCCCCTGCCCCTGCCCCTGCCCCTGCCCCTGCCCCTGCCCCTGCCCTTGCCCCTGCTCTGTGGAGCTCACACTCTGCTCTAGGATGCCTGAGAATGTCTTATTTATTTATTCTTATTACAGTGTTGGGGAGCAAATCCAGGACCCTGTATATATACTGTGCAAGTACTTTTCTATTGAACCTCAACTGAACATCTCAGGAGATCAGGATGTGCAGGACCTCTCCCCTTTGGGAACAGACAGTTAGGCATGCAGCTGGGATTCTGCATTTTGTCCAGGGGGCATTGCAGGTTAAAGGAAATTCCACAAATAATTCTAAGGAGCCACCCTCAGCCTTACCCTGTCCCATCTGGAAATTCCATCCCATTGTAAGCATCCACTTGAGAGCCAGGAGGAAAGGGGGGGCACTTTGTTGATGTTCAGTAGCCATTTCCCTGGGGTGGAGTGGAGGTAACCAACTCTTTCAGCGTCTGACAAGGGCAAGGATTGATGCTAGGATCACAGAGAAACAAGTATGTATCCGAGCCAGAAGTAATGTTTGAGTCTTCAGTCAGTGGAGGTTGGCCAAATCCTGTGCTGTGCTTTGAGAGCCTACAGAAGATCTCTTTCGCTAGTTTGTCAGAGGAGCAGGTGTGCACTTGTCTGCAGGTGCAATCCATTATGTTCCAGGTGCAGCCTTCAGCATGTTCCCAGTATTCCCATGTAACCCTTACAACTTAGCAGGGGCACACAATTTTTCTCCTTTGGGGGACCGTCTAGGTTAGGGTTACTATTGCCCCAATAAAGCACCATGATCAAAAGCAAGTTGGGGAGGAAAGAGTTTATTTGGCTTCCACTTCCACATCACTGTTCATCACTGAAGGAAGTCATGGCAGAAACTCAAGCAAGGCAGGAATCCAGAGGCAGGAGCTGCTGGTACAGAGGCCATGAAAGAGTGGAGCTGACTAGCTTACTCTAATGGCTTGCTCAGCCTACTTTCTTATAGAGCCCAGGGCCACCTGCCCACTCTGGCCCCACCCACAATGGGCTGCTCTCTCCCCCATCAATGACTAAATTAGAAAATGCTGTTAAGACTTGTCTGCAGCCAGATCTTACACAGGTAAGTTCTCAGTTGAGGTTCTCTCCTCTCAGATGCGTCTAGCCTGCTAAAACTATCTAGCACAGGGACTGAGTGAACGGCGTTATAAACTTCCTGTTGTGTAGCGCTGGGGAAAGAGCTGGGCCTGTGGCTTTGGCATACCCTACAGAGTCTGTGGCATTTCAGCTTTATAAAGATCCAGTCTGGGATACCTTCCAGGCAGATGCAGCAGCCCCTGCTATAGGCAGGAAAGGCCTTCCCCATCTCAACTCTGGAGGCAGGAATGGCTTTTCCTTGTGCAGATTGCATACACAGTTTCCCCCTGGGGGTGCTCTCCCTCCATCCGGGAAGGGGACTAGGAGGGTCCCATTCCTGCAGGCGACCATGCTGTACTTGTCCATGCAGGTGGAGCCTCTGCAGAGTATCTCACTCCAGCCTCAGCCCTGGTTCTCTGCCCATCTAGGCTGTCAGCAATGTCCCAGCACCCTGGCCTTATCCAGTTGGCATGCTGCGACCCTACTGTACTTCCAGCAGGGATATTTTTTCTCCATTTTTATTAAATTGGGTATTTCTTTTTTTATTAGATATATTTCTTTACTTACATTTCAAATGTTATTCCCTTTCTCAGTTTCCTGTCCATAAGCCCCTATCCCTTCCCCCGCCCCCATATGGGTATCCCCCCATCCATCCCCTTTACTGCCTCTCCCCCCATATTCCCCTGCCCTGGGGGTCCAACCTTGGCAGGACCAAGGGCTCACCCTTCCACTGGTGCCCCAACAAGGCTATTCTCTGCTACATACGCAGTTGGAGCCCCAGCAGGGATTTTTTATGGTCCTGATTGTTGTCCTTCAGAGCCAGCCTTATTTCTTGGCAGGTCAGCAATTGAATGCAGCCCTCAGTTGGGCCTTCTGTGGCTACTGATATTTGCCCCTCGCTGATCACTCAGTCCTGTGAAACTGGCCAGACCTTTCTGAGGTGTTATTTGAGGCTCCAGATATTCTGTTGAGCCGATATTGCTGTGCCACTGATGTTGATGACTGCATACTGCAACTTCTCACGAATGAACACGTGAGACCAAGTGTGCTAATCTGAAATTTTTGTTAGAGGATGGCACTGTAAAAGTAAAACCATGATTGTCACCTGAAATGAAAGCATGTCACCTTTACTTATCACTTAATGCAAAAAGGGTAATTCAAACATGTACATTTTGAGATAGAGAAATGAGTTTAGATGCAGGATGCAGGAAAGCAAGGGTCCTGAAATGAACTCAGAAACAGAGAGGAAATTGGTTTATATCCACAAGACAACAAACACAACATCCCCCTGGGCTGGGTTTGCTTGATCATCTCTGGACAGGAATCATTTGCAGAGATAAGTTTTCACAATTGCAGAACCATAGACGAGGAAAGGATCAAGCTGTCTTCAGGAATGCACAGGCCAGGTCTTCAGGGGTGTACCAGCCAGGTCTATAGGGGTGCAGAGACCAGGTCTATGGGGATGCACTGGCCAGGTCTGCAGGGGTGCAGAGACCAGGTCTATGGGGATGCACTGGCCAGGGCATCAGGGGCTTTCTGTTAATTTTCAATTTTTTCACATTTTCCACCTGATTCATTCTCGAGGTCCCAGGCATGTTTGTGCAGATAAGACATCTGTCAAGCTGCATTTGGCTGGCAACTTTCATCCTGAGATGAGGCTCTGGGCAAGCAGGTGGCTAATCCAGACTAAGGAAAAAAAACAGGCTTCTGGTCCAAACTGGATTCTAACTCATTCCTGAACTGTCAGAGGAGGAGGAAGTGGAGGCAGGGGGTTGGGCGTCAGCTGTAGGGTCTGTAGAGTAGCACCCTGGTTCAGGTGCAAATATCTTACCTTTGATCTCGAGAATTTTGTATGTTTGCTCCCCATATGACCATGGTAAACAGTTCTTTTAAATAACTCATTGGTGTAGGAGAAATTGTGTTGACTCCACCCCCTAAGATAAGGCGATCCTGATCTGGAGCACTTTCTCCTACGAGCTGTTTTGAAATAGGATGAGTGCAGATAGGTTTAGTCAAAAGAGGCAGCTATAGGAGAGAGAGGGCCATGTGACAACAGAATGGAGATTGAGGGGCTGCAAGGGCCACCAAGGGACACCTAGATAACTGGCTGACCTGACGCCAGGCTGGAAAAGGCTCAGAGGGACCCTCTTCTTAGAAGGAAGAAACACAGCCCTGGTGATAACTTGCTTTTGAACTTCTAGCCCTCAGACCTGTAAAAACTGTAAGATTTTTTTTTTTGCCACACAGTTGGTGACACTTTGCCACAGAGGGCCTATGAAACTACTATGGTTACCATGGACATCATGCTTATTCTGGGAAGATATCCTGTGGCTTTGAGGACCTCTCCCTGTTGCTATGAGGCATTCACAGCTTAATCTCACATCTTGGTGGAGCGTACTATTTTTCCCCTCTCAAAGGTTGATTGTGGGCCTTGCATGCCAGAAGTTAAAAGGGGAAAGAAAGCTATTGGCATATATAGTGGAGGTTCCCCCTGAGAACTTGGGAATGATGGACAGGGCTGCTTACTGAAAACTGTAATCAAACCAACACAGAGTGTGGCTGGCAAAAAATGATAAATTCTGGCTTGGATAAACCCTAGATCTTTCTCAGTAGATCCCCAAATCTGTTGACAGCAAGATAGAGGCTCATCAGACATGAGATGGTTAAAGAAGGGACATGGGGCATATGTAGGGCAGTGCATCTCAGGGTAGGTGGGACATTAAGCCCAGGTTCACTGTCTTTTCTATGGGGAAGGTGGAGCTGGACCTCCTGGAGAAAGCTGGGAGCAAACAGCATCGGAAGATTTAGGTTCTATAGTGGAGCCCGATTGTCAGGGTGTGTGACGATTTGGGTGCTGCCCCCAACACGTCTCAAATGGTGAGGTAACTCCACCAGCATTTCATCCAAGCACATGAGCTCTATGCCTACAGAAGTGTCCCACTAGCCGGCCTTGCCAATGTGGGAGACAAGAGAATGCTGATCCCTTGCCCCTAGTATCTTAGGGACCTCATAGCTCATCAGGCTCCTGGATATGGACCAGCTTCCTAGCTGATCCTGAGCAGACACATCCAGGGTACGAAGGCTTGGGAACAGAGATTCGATGGGCATCTTACTGTACTGGACTTGTGTGTTTACCTCTGTCTTGTCTCTGTGTTGAGTTACATTGTATGTCTGCCTGTCTATACTTGATGAAGTCCCAGCCAGGCTGATTCTTCTCTAACAGAGCTTGCCCCACCCACCCACTTTCTTTTGATCCAGGTGCTACACTGCACACATCACATGCTGAGTCTCATGTCAATCCCAAGAACTATGGCTATTTGCCCACATGCCTCTCTCTCCTCCCCCCTGGTACCTTGTTGATAGGGATCTGAGGCTGAGACAACCAGTATGAAGGCACTGGTCCAGGGCCACCGCCTAAAAGTAAGTTTCAGGGATGGTGTGCATGACTCTGAAGCTCTTTCAATATCACCTTGCTGAAAAAATACGCTATTACCTAGAAGACTGAGACCCATCAGAGGCCCTAGAGAGGGGCCTTTGTGCTCATTTGCCCTTGGTCTGCAGGATAGTGCCCTAAGCTTCCTTTTTTGTCTCTGCTTAAATATGCCAGATATGTTTCCAACCTTCTCCAAACAGACCCAGGTAGAAAAGATCACCATAGCAACCCTTGCTACTGCTTCAGGGAAAAAAATGATATCTTGGATCCCAACATTTAGTACTCTGTGGGTCTGAGGGACAGGTTTAATTGGCACTGTTCCTAGTTGGCTCAGTGGATACCTGTCTTGGCTTTGTGTCCCTGACATGGTATCCAGGATACTGGGAAACATGCTGTGTTTGCTCTTGAAGCAGAGGAGTGGCTGACTGTGCCCTTGGCGTGGTCTATTTTGCCTAATCAGGGGGATTGACTGGGACTCTGGTCCACCTGTGTCCTTGGGTTACCAGAATGAGGACTGCCTGTTGCTGCCACCACTCATTCCATATGGAAGATTCACTGCCCCCAAGAAGACAGAGAGTATAGAGCAGCTTCAGGTTTCTGGATGGCTGTGGCAGATTTGGCCACCCACCCCTGGTTGTTTTTTTTTTTTCCCTTAAGGTATCACTGGTGTACCCTTGCAGCTCTATGTGATTCCATGATGCACTGGCCAATAAGAAGGAGGGATGTCTTGTGAAGATTTCTGAAGACATTATCCCCTTCCTTTAAGCAAGGAAAGCCCCTTTGTCCCCTTGCCAGGGAGCCCTGACAAGGAGTATAGATAATGCTGATGTAGGTTGACACGGTGGGCTATCTAAGTCTCAGTGCTTGTGCCCCTCCATATCCCTTGCTATGTGACTTCCGAGGTCCCCTGCTGCCAGAGCGCTTATTGCACAGGGTGTGGAACTTGGCAATGACTTGGTTCACCTGGAAAGTCCATGAGAACTGCAGACTCAGCCCTCTGATCTGTAGACACACTTGTCTTAACAAAATCCCCCTAGGTGACGTAGAGGAATGAGGTGCTGACCATTGAGAGAGAAAGATGAGAGGCAGAAGAGGGACAGAGGCAGAGAGAGAGATGGAGAAAGAC
This sequence comes from Rattus norvegicus, assembly GCF_021556685.1. Lineage (NCBI taxonomy): Eukaryota > Metazoa > Chordata > Mammalia > Rodentia > Muridae > Rattus > Rattus norvegicus. Next base: position 199,928,428 of record NC_141534.1, on the reverse strand, counting down.
AGAGAGAGGAAGATGAGAAAGACAGAGACACAGGGGTAGAGAGAGATTAGAGAGAAAGAGATATAGACACACAGAGAGAAACAGTAACAGAGAAAGACAGATGAGACACAGAGACACAGAGAAACAAAGAAAAAGTCAAAGACAGATACACACAGAGAGACAAAGACACAGAGAGGGAGATGGTGGAGGCGGGTCGGAGGAGGCTCAGCTGCAGGCCGGAGGCTGAGATCCGAGCAGGTGTCCCAGTCAATCTGCAGGGTGCAGAGCACACAGACACCAGGGTCTTGGCTCCTTGGATGGGGCTTTCCTCGTGTTTTCCAAACATTGACCTTAACATTTAGGAAAATCAAAAATTTACCCTAAAAATGAAGATTTGGGCATGAGGTTCTTTGTTTCAAAAGCACATTTCCTTCTTAGGTAAGTTCCTAGGTGAGCAGTCAGACTGATGGGTTGAGGTAGAACAAGCACCACCTCAGGAGGCAGCTGAAAAGGAATTCCACCTCAGGCAAGGAGACTCAGCTCCTGAAGAGGGTGAAAGGTTCTGATTCCACAGGGAAGACTTTTTTTTTCTTTTTTTCTTCCATCTTTATTAAATTGGGGACTTCTTATTTACATTTCAAATGTTATTCCCTTTCCCAGTTTCCAAGCTAACATCCCCCAGCCCCTCCACCTCCCCTTCTATAGGGGTGTTCCTCTCCCGATCCACCTCCTCATTACTGCCCTCCCCACAACAATCCCATTCATTGGGGGTTCAGTCTTGGCAGGACCAAGGGCTTCCCCTTCCACTGGTGCCCCTACTAGGCATTCATTGATACCTATGAATTTGGAGCCCAGGGTCAGTTCATGTATAGTCTTTCATTCAGAGCCTGCCCCACATGTGGCCCATATATATACAGCCACCAAACTAGATAAGATGGATGAAGCTAAGAAGTGCAGGCTGATAGGTACTGGATATAGATCTCTCCTGAGAAACACAGCCAGAATTTGGCAAATACTTAGTTGAATGCCAGCAGCAAACTACTGAACTGAGAACGGGACCCCCGCTGAAGGAATCAGAGAAAGGACTGGAAGAGCTGAAGGGGCTTGAGACCCCATATGAACAACAATGCCAACCAACCAGAGCTTTTTAATGCCACCCCTCCCCCATTTCATAGCAATAATCAAAGTTGGTATGCATCCAAGTGGTTTTGGGGTTGAGAACTTCAAAACTGCAGTACCCAAAAAAGATTCCTCAGCTTCACTGTAGGAAAGTACCTGGCTGACAGAAAATTCACTCCTGTCCCCAATTTGCAGGCAGATCAATCTTCAAGGGGTCTAGAGCCTTTCTTGAGGTCTTTTAGCTGCTAGGTGGCAGGGTCAGGACTAGAACCCAGGTCTAGATTTCCTTCTTTCCCTGTTTGCCTTCCCCCATCAAAGGATGCTCAAGTGGTCTGTGTGCCTCTACTTAGGCAGGGAATGTCTAGAGAGATAGGTCTCCATCCCAGCCCAGCTTCTCCATCTGATTGAGATGAGACTAATTAAAGCATGTGGTATTTTCATCCCTCCTCTCTCCAGCCATCGAAGGAGCAGCCTTGAAGGCTGGGTCCTCAATGCAGGGTGACATGAAGGTCCAGAAAGGGATGAGGCCCCAGGGAAGGGAGCTGGTTACTCCCCACAGAAGAGGAGAAGGACTTGGCTCAACAAGAGGGCGCAACTAGAGATAAGGAGGCCGTAGCAGAACCAAGGGCCAGGGAAGAGAACATGGAAGGCATTCAATGTGCTGCTGGCTATGAGACTTGAAAGTAAGTTTGGTTTCAAAAGGACTGTGTATAGTGTGTGATATCACTTTCCCTTGAAAAGGAACATTGAGTGGGGATCTTTGTGTCTTCTTAAGGCTTATTAGAACTTCTAGTTTTAGAGTTGTGTGACCCTCGGTGATGTACGGGATTCATCGCATGCTGAGGTGGGGCTCCCAGTAGCCTCTTTGCCTTGGGAGACAAATTTGCTAAATTTGAGTAGTAACTCTTCTGTGTGGCCATTGCCAAAGGCAACAGAACCTCTGAACCATACAGACCCACTTACTCTTCCAGAAGCTGGCAAGCAGCTCAGGGGAACAACAGACACTGTGGAATCTTCTGAGCAAGGTCCTGCCCATCTGCCCAAACAATCTTGAGTAGTGAATGGTTTACCAAGTGGTCCTGGCTACGTAGTGTCTATTGGCTTTGGGAGGTTGGTATATAGTCTTCAAGACCCAACTTCCTTCTCTGTGAAACCAGGATGATAACACAACTTCAAAGAGTTATTTGGGGGATTCAAGTAAAACCATAACGTCAACTCCCTGGTAAGATTTTGATGCTGATACTGGTCATCATAGTTTGCTTTCTGTTGCTGTGATAAAACAGTGACAAAAAGTAACTTGGATTAATTGGAGAAAAGGGTTCCTTTGGCTTACAGGTCACAGTGCATCACTGAAGGACTAAGGCAGGAACTCAAGACAGGAGCCTGAAGAAGAAACTATGCAGGAACACTGCTTACTGGCTTGCTTCCAGGCTCACATTCTGCAAGCTACCTCCCTTATACTGCCCTTGCTCTCCTGCCCAGTGGTGGCACTGCCCACAGTAGGCTGGGCCCTCCCCTGTCAGTCAACAACCAAGTAAGTGCCTCACAGACCAATCTGATGCATAAGTCCTCAACTGAGGATCCCTCTTCCCAGGCACCTCTAATCTGTGTCAAGTTGACAAAAATGGGCCAGCATAGTTGTGATGACAGTAGGAGTTGGCAATAGTGATGTTGGTGATGATGATGGCAATGGCAACAGTGATGTCATATATAGCTCATATCCCCAACCTGATGGGATCTAGAATCGCAGGAAGCAAAGCTCTGGGTTATTGCTGTGAGAAAAGCTCTAGAAAACATTAATTGAAGTATCTTAACTGTAGGCGGCATCATTTCATGGAATGGGATCCTGGACTGGATATGGAGATGGCCAGCTGAGCACCAACATTCATCTCTCTGTCTCCTGATGGCCTGTGCAATGCAACCAGCTACCTCATGCTCCTGCAGCCATGCTTTCTCTGCCATGATAGACTGTACTCCCAAACTGTGAGTTAAGATAAACTTTCTCCCTTAAGTTGCTTTTGTCAAAACATTGTATCGTAGCAACAGGAAGAGACACTAATAAAGGTGGGGTGATAGTGATGGCATTTATGCTTGCTCCTCTGGCTGGATCTTTTTGTCCAGAGTTCTTGATGCTCTTCTTTCTATTGGCTCTTTATTCTCCCAATTTTCAACCTTGTATTTCACCTCTCAAGCTTACAAATGTTTGATGTCAGCCCTGGGGATACTTAGTCACCTTGGGACAAGTAGGGCATAGCCTAGAAGAGGACTATGGAGGCCTTCCTTGGTGTGTTCTTTCTCTACTTTCTGGAACATTCTAAGCAGGCTTTACATGAGCAGCTTCATAACTACAGGTTGTGTGTTGAGAGACAATTGCTGTCTGTCAGGTCAAAAAGGGACTCCAATTCTCCAAACTGCAAAAGGCAGTCCACATGCCCAGAAATAAGATTGAGGTATACCACAGAAGGATTCCTGGTCATTAGATACAGTTCCTCAGAAACCTGTGAAACTGGCTCCCTTCTGCCTAAAGGAATCATTTCCCTTATCTATGGCAGAAGGGAAGCATGGCTACCTGTGGAGACTATCACCATATTAAAGCCCGAACTGGCCTCCAGGTTCTCTCTGTTTCTACTCACAAGCACTGGTTAAACATCTGAAAGTCCACACTACCCGTCTGACCCTTCCCTCCCACAGCTCTTCATCTTCCTTATAACTCAGCTACTCTGGCTATTCTCTCCCACACCCCCTCTGTTCTCCATCTTTTACTATCTTGCTATCACCACTATCCCCCTCCCCCACCCAGCATGCTTTCTCCTCTCTCAAAGGCTACTGTGGCCATATCTAGTCTGCTTCTCTCTGCTCTGGACAGATGCCCTTAATAATGGAATAGTCATGTTGTCAGTTTCTTCATTGTATCTCTCATATACACTGCCATTCTCTTGCCCTGTGCTGAGCAAGCATGGTTTCTGGCTCTCCTCCGGGCAGCCCCTCTTGTGAGGACTGGCCTGAGGCTGGCCCCTCAATTCATTCTTCTCTGTCAGAGGGAAGCTGCTTTCTTTGGAATCCCCTACCCTTGCTCTTTGGAAATACTTTCAGTTCAAGGTTTTATTTAAAAGATGCTTTCTCTGCTATGGGTCACATTTTCAGTCAGGTATTGCAAATTCTTTTATGAGTTGTGGTACCTTTTTATCCCTTCTGAACTCAGCAGCATTGATAGTTAATGGTTGACAGGACTGAATGTACCTCATTGTCTCATGCCACGCACCTCTCCGTCTTGCAGGGAAGGAGACGGGCCATCAGTTAACTAACTTGCTTCTTGAGTGGTGCAGCTGTGGCCGAGGCAGAGGTATGCCACAGAGCAGGACTGAGCACTGCTGTCTGGATTCTGAGGTCTGGAAAATTTGCTTCAGGACACCTTTGATGCTTGCTCTAGTTGAGGATGTCATTGTATGACAGCCTGAGAAGGCTGGGTAGCAGGACCAAGCAGAACACAAAGTAAACTTCCAAAGGCTCCTGCCAACAGCATATGTACTTGCTTCAGTCTGATCTCTTGCCCAAGGATAAGTCTATGTATAAGGTGACACATGGCCACAACAGAGGCATGGGAAAGCGGGAGAGGGGCTGCAGCCTCAGCCTCCACATTTGAGGAGCAGGCAGGGAAGAAGAGCCTCCCACAGGAAAGCCAATGCTCTAGTCTTGCCTTAAGTGCCCAGGACAGTCTAGCTGTCAACAGGCTAGCTGTCAGCATGCTGTTTGCAGGGTAAAGCTCTTTACTTGGAGTTTGGGGGAGTGTCTCTGAAGTCTATGTCCACCAAGAGTTGAGACTTTATTTGGAAATAGAGTCTTTGTAAATGTAATCAAGTTCTGAGGTCAAGCTGGGTTAGTTTACAATTAAATCCCATGTGACTTATGTCCTTTAAGAAGGAAAATGTGGGTTTTCCCCAGTGGCTGACCTCAGTCTCTGCCTTTCTAGAAGTTACACAGGAACTCCAAGGGTGCAGACTCCCATCTGAAACATGGTGCTAGATTACTACGGGCTATGGCCCCTAGGCAAACACACACACACACACACACACACACACACACACACACACACACACACACAGCAGACAGGACATTCCAAGGGCTTAAAGAACACCTCTTTGTGGGTCATGGTAAAGGCTAGACCTCTCATCCATCCATCCATCCATCCATCCATCCATCCATCCATCCACCCACCCACCCATCCATCTGCCTCTCTACCCACCCACCTATCCATCTTCCCATCCATCCATCCATCCATCCATCCGTCCACCCACCCACCCATCCACCTATCCATTCACCTACCCACCCATCCATCAACCTATCTGTAGTGGTTTGTATATGCTCAGGCCAGGGAGTAGCACTTTTAGAAGGTGTGCCCCTGTTGGAGTAGGTGTGGCCTTGTTGGAGTAGGTGTATCACTGTGTGTGGGCTTTAAGACCCTCATCCTAGCTGCCTGGAAGCCAGTATTCTGCTATCAGCCTTCAGATGAAGATGTAGAACTCTCAGCTCTGCCTGTACCATGCCTGCCTGGACACTGCCATGATGATAATGGACTGAACCTCTGAACCTGTAAGCCATCCCTGATTAAATGTTGTCCTTTATAAGAGTTGCCTTAGTCATGGTGTCTGTTCACAGCAGAAAAATCCTAAGACACCATCTATCCATCTACTCATCCATCCACTCATGTACCCACCAATTTATCAATCTATCCATCTACACACACACACACACACACACACACACACACACACACACACACACACACACACACATCAATACATCCATCTGCACATATATCCTACACAGTAGAAATGAACTTTCAAACATGAGGTTGTGAAGGAGTCATTTTTGCAAAGGCCCCTTCACCTCCCTTGTTGATTCTGAGGCTCTCAGATTCCTCTGGTCCCTTTTGTGGGTGGTCTTTACCCCTGGGGTAGTCAGTCCTTTCTCTGTTATCTGGACCATCACTCACTCATATTCTCTGTTAGGGTTGCCTGTGCTCATGTTGTCCCCAAGGATATGGCTAGACAACAGAGCCTGGACTGTCAATTAGGAATTCAGACAAATCCAAATCCAAAGAGTGGACTTTCTGAGAGCCACTGCACTGTGGAGAGGAAAGATGGTTTTCTGCTCCACTCTGGAGGGTGCCTGCGTGGCTTCACTGTAAATGTGGAAGGACTGTAATAGCCGACCATTCAGCTAGTTAAAATGAATGTCAGGAAATGCTGTTGTGAATTGTTTTTGGAGCATTTTTAAAAATGACTTGTTGGATCCATGCAGCCCTGAATCTTTTTTCTTTTTCCTCTCCCGATCCAGCTTTTACCGTAACTGGGAAATTAAAAGCACATGGCAGCCCTTGAGCTTGTTTTGAAGTTTCAAATCCAGACTGTCTTATGAGAAATCTGAAGCTCAACCTGGTCTCATCTCGACTTTCCACCCTCTGCACCTTGCAGTTCTCGAGGTTGTGGGTGCAAAGCTGCTTTGAAACTGCACAGGAACTGTATAAGCACCAGGGATCCAGTAGAGGTGCCACTGCCCCTGACCGTCTCTCTTCTGCCTTGTCCTTGGCAGGAGAGAGCTCCTGGACTTTGGGAAAGTTTCAGACCCAAGGTAAGATAAGCAAAGCCACAGAGGGCTAGAGACAGGCAAGCCTGAGGAGTCTCTCAGACTCTTCAAGTTCAGGGCAAACCCAAGGCCTCAGTGCACAGCTTGAAAGCAGGCTTGGGATAGGGGTGAAGGAGATTAGGGAAGGTCTTTGTTCCCAGGACCTTCCTGTGTGCATCAGGAAAGGGAAAAGCCACACACATTTCAGTGGTAACTACCTTTTCTGCACGTTTCATTTACTGGGTGATTGATGGAGGTCCCAGGGTAGCAGCTGTGTGCAAGCTGGGCGCCAGGCTCCGCAGAGAACCAGCTTTCTTTGGAACATAGCCCTGGTTCACTGGACTGTCTTTGTTTATTGCTGCTGGAGGGGATGGGAAGAATGCCCAGGGGTGCTTGCCACACCTGTTTGTGCAGACATCCTGGGCAGATCAAGGTGGTCCAGATGGAGGGAGGTGGGACCTGGTATCAAGCTTTATGTCCTCAGACTTTTCAGTGCTCTCTGGTGATGTCTGATAGGATCTTTGGATGTGACAGTCAACAGGATGCTTTCAAATCCTGTATATAGAAGCTGAGGAAAGCAGAACACCATTTCCCAAGACAGGGAGGAGAAGGAGAAGGAGGGGGGAAAGGAGGAGGATGAAGAGAAGGAAGAGGAAGAGGAAGAGGAAGAGGAGGAGGAAGAAGAGGAGGAGGGGGAGGAGGAGGAGGAGGAGGAGGAGGAGGAGGAGGAGGAGGAGGAGGAAAGCTTTGACTGGGAGCTTCCTCCAGGGTGGCCTTCCAGTTCCAGTTCTCAGTTCCAGCTTCCAGTTCCCAGTTTCCCAATTCCCAGTTCCCAGCCTTGGCTGCATGTTGTCCAGTCTCTGCTTAGATTCACTCACTATATCCTGCAACCTCCCTTTGGGAAGGGCCTTCTCATCCCTAAAGACATTAATGGGTCTGGCCAGGAAGGCCCCAGTTTCCAGGGCCAGCACAGCTCCTCTCACCTGGTTGGGGGGATGGGGTGGGGATTTGGCATGCATTAGCACCCCCTCTCCCCCTAGCTCTAGCCTCAAAATCCTCCCAATCTTCCCTATTCACAGTGTGCTAAGGATTCCTCTGCTGGTTTTTAGATTGCTTTCTATGCTGGCTGCCAGAATTCTCAGCCATTGTCTGCCAGGTATTTTCTGCTCCACCCACCTCCCATCTTCTGATAACCCAAGGAGTCTTCTACTTCAAGCTTTCTGGCTCACCTTGGATTTTGGCTTAGCCTCTTACCAAGCAGAGAAGGGCAGCTGCAGCCGGTTCCATGCAGAGTCCAGGCAGCGTCCCTGGTTCCTCTGGAATGACTTTCACCTGCCTCCTGGTTATTGCTGTTGGATCACAAGCAACATCAAATTCCATGGCATGAAACAGCCACCTCTCACGCTCAAAAGGTAGTGAGTGGATGGGGAGCCTGGGCAGAAACGAGGGTTTGCTGGTTCCTGCAGTTTGGTATGTAAGAAGACAGAGTCTAGGAATGGTGGTATGGCTGCACTTCGGTGGAGTCTGCAGGATCATTTACTAATGACTGCTACCTGAGGCTGGCTCTGGCCTGTGACCTCCTTAGGGCTGTGACAACTCCCGTGATTGCTTCAGCTTCCTCCAATGTGAGAGCCTGCTTCCAGGATGGTACATCCCAACAGAGCATAGATGCATTTTCTGTCCATTTTCTAGTCATTGTGGTCACAGGAACAAGACACCACTGTCTGAAGGAGCAGTGTCAAGGTCATGTGATCTGAACATGTGATGACATAGAGTATTTTTGGCAGTATTGGGGATTGAACCTAGGATCTCGTGGAAACACTATGTATTACCCAGTCTTCCAAATTCATTTAAAACAAAACAAAACAAAACAAAACGTCAAAAAAACTTCTTTGTGAAGATTCAATTAACAGAGAATAAAACTGGGGCACATTACACACACACACACACACACACACACACACACACACACACACACACACTTTATCTTGAAAGATAACACACCTACTCTAAGATCTACTTTGGTTGTCTGTTTTGCAGGGTTTTTTGTTTTTTTTTTTTTTTTTTTGTTTTTTTTTTTTTTTTTTTTTTGCTGTTGTTTGGGTTTTTCAAGATAGGATTTCTCTGTCTAGTTCTGGTTGTCCTGGAGACACCTGCCTCTGCCTCCTGAGTGCTGGGAATAAAGGTATGACTTTTCTTAGCAAAGGTCCTGGTGAGGTCAGAAGCCAGAGACCAGGACTGGCCAACCCAAGTTGCCAGAGTCTCTGGAGTGAATCAAAGCTCTCTCATGACACCCTCTTGTCCTATAACCAGAACAACCTTTGCAGGACAGATGGCAGATACACACAGTGCGAAGTAGTCTGCCCATGGACCCTAGAAGGCTTGGTAGATGTTCTTGGAGCAATGCCCTACCATTATCCACAGTGAGAAGAACTTGGCTTGGATAGCCTCTCCAAGGGGAAGAAGCTCAGGTGTGTAGAATGGTTTGGATGAAATATCCCCAATAGATTCATGGTTCAGGGGCTTGGTCCATAGCTGGTAGTTATTTTTTGGAAGCTGTGCATGCCTTAGGAAGTCAGGCCCAGGAGGTAGAAGTAGGTGCCTAGGAGTACATTTTCAAAAGGTCATAGCCCGGCACCTTGCTCCAGCTTCTCTCTGCTTCCTTGTGAGAAGGGATTCTTCTACCCTGCTTTTACCACTGTGGATTCCGCCCTGTCTTCCCCACCAAGATGGGCTGCATTCCTCAGAACAGTGAGCCAAAGCAAATTTTCTTTCCTTCCATGTGTTGCTTTTAGCAGACATTTTGTCACAGTGACAATAACTAATGCAGCTGTGTGTGCACCCCCCAGAGGCCTTCGGCTTCTGAGATGCAGATAGATATTAAATATCACGAGCACATCTGTATTACTGGGATTTCATTGGGAATCTATGAAAGGGTATTTTGCTTATTCTTTAGATCTGGGGCTCTAATTTCTACTGTGAAGTTACTAGAGTGTGTCAAGATCAAGTCTGGAACTTCCGTGGCTGTTTACCGCCCCAGCTCTAGCTTCTAGCTACAGTCTTGATAGGCAGAAAGCTGTCAATAGATACTTGTTAGCCAGATGAATGCATGGCTTATGTGGGTGGGAGAACTAGACAGGTAACCAGAGGGAGCTGACCCTGAGTGTGTGGGAGTAGGGTGAGGAAGCCAGTGTGTAGGAATGCCACACTCTATCTCATGGAGATGGAGGTGACACTTTCAGTTGGGTGTTTGTGACTTTCTAGTATTTTGGCACAGTAAGACTTCCAAGGGAGTGTTGACGAATCAGAGTTTGTTCGGAATTCATGCCTTGCGATTCTGTGTGCTCTACTATGTGGGACTGTTGTGGAAAGCCCTCCCCTCTCTACCCGGATACAGGCTAATTAGCAATCAAGCTGCTGAGGTGTTCTGGAGATTTACTGAAGGCTGACGAAGATGACCTTTGATTCATTGGAAAACAAAATTAGGAAGTGTGTACAATTCTTTCTAATAATCTCCACTTCTTAATGAGGCTTGGAACTCTGCCAGGGAGCTAAGCAGGCATGCGAGCCTGCCTTCTCAGGCTTTAAAAAAAAAAAGATGTGGTTTTCATTGGTAGAGATTGCACCTAGCTGAGAAAGAAAAATAACTACTGGGTTGTTCCCTCAAGCCCCTTGCTGTTAGAACCTTATGTGTGAAACTGCAGAAAAAAGCACCCAGTTTTAATTACAATCTGTGACCATATTTCCCTTTAGAACTAGGGCCCAGCCCAGCTGGGCTTGAGGTTATGAGTCTCATGCACAGCACTGGGCTGTTTATAGCAGGCGCATGTCTGCCATGTGCTGAGGGGAAATATTAATGAACTGTCCTGGGAAATTGACTCCTTAGCCTTTAATAAAATTTGTTAAATGTGTGTAGAATTGACAACTTGTATCCTTCATCTAGATTTATTTACTCAATTCGCTTCTTTCTTTGCTTGCCAATTTATTATGATTTATATATTATATAATATATAACATACAACATATAGTATATCATATATAATCTATTACAATAGATTATATATGCATGTGTGTGTGTGTGTGTGTGTGTGTGTGTGTGTAAACCATGTTGTGCATGTGGAGGTTAAAAGTCAAATGGATTCTCTCCTATCACCATGTGGGTTCCAAAGATCAAAATCAGGTTATCTGGTTTGTTGGTGAGTGCTTTTACCTGCTGAACATACTGCTGTCCTGAATATATATTTTAGATAATACACACATATGTCGACATATAAAAATCATTTAAGGACAAGTTGTAGCTGATGAGTCTCTTCACTTTAAATCTCATCCTTCAGCACGTACTTTCTGGGAGCAAAGGGCGTTTATCTTAGCGTGATATAATAAAAATGTGTATGTATTTACTGTCTGCCTCTGGTTTCTTCTCACAGCTCCTAAATCTCTTGGAACTTTCTGGGTGTTCAGGGTATCACTTGTCCTAGTGAGGAGAGTCTTGGTAGCTCCTAGACAGCTTCTTAATAGAGCTGGATACCAGAAAGATCAAACTGTGGTTAGAAACCTACAACTCTCAACCCTTCTTCCTCTCCTCCTGGAAGGGGCCAGGAATCAGATATTAAATGAGATTTAATCATGTGAGAATTTCTGTAAGGTGTAGGCACAGAAATTCATAGCAACATGGTCCAGAGAGTTTCTGGAGTCATCCGGGGTAAATGGAGAGGGTGTTCCTTCCAGATCTCATCTCTTACACCGCTTCCTCTGGTTCTTTATCCAGTAGCTTATTAGAGCAATTTTCAACCTGTGGGTCTTGACCCCACTGGGGCGGGGGTCACATATCAGATATCATACATATCAGATATTTCTCCTCACTAGGAAAAAACAAGTGATATTTACATTATGACTTGCAACAGTAGTGAACTTACAGTTATGAAAGAGCAACAAAATAATTTTATGTTTTGGGGTCACATCAGCATGATAAACTGTGTTAAAGTATTGCACCATTAGGAAGGTTGAGAACCACTGGCTTATGATCAAGTAGTACATATATGCTCGCCTGAACTTTAGGACATACTCCAGTAAGTTCTTGAGCTTGTGTGCTGGGTGGAAGGGCCAGAGAAATGCGTGAGTTACAGCCAAGTCAGACAGAAATGTGGCAACCTGGGAGCCCTCTTCGTAGTTGGTATTTGAAGTAGAGGCAGCCTGGTGGGACTGAGTGTTTCATCAGAGGGATCACCCCTTGTGAGAGGTGGACAAATGTCATAGCTGAACTGGAGAAAAGTCATTTGGTTTCTAGAGTCTTGGAGAATTGCTTGGTATGGAAACAAAATGTAATGTCAAAAGTCAAGGTGGCCAACCAACCAATCAAACCACGGCTTCACACCCAGCCAACCAATCAAACCACAGCTTCACTCCCAGAATTGAAAGGTGTGAGTATAAAGTGAGGAGGAAGATATGGGCGTTTAGCCTTTTCACTAATATAAGTAGGATTCTATTATTAAAGTTGATAAAAATAAACATATAAGCTCCATAATATTGCTTATATTCAAATACCCTAACCTGTCCTATGACTGTTTCATAATTAGTTTTTTTAAAACTGTGATTTGATTCATCAAACATATTAGAACTGGTAGTTAGGTCTAAATCTTTGAAAATCTAATACTTCTTTTGTATGACATTAACTGTTGGAAGAGCACAGGCCAGGTCCTAGCTCTTAGGATGCCACACATCCTTGGTTCTTGCCTCCAGACACTGTCACATTGTCTTGTATATGATTTTTCTTTCTGTGTTCTCATATCTTATCTGCTCTTCTGTTTGCTGTACTTCCTCAGAACTGGTCATGAGGTCTAGGGGGTTTGCTTTGATGCCCTTGGTGAAGGTTTCACAGACAGGGTAGTTTGCATTGCTGGTCATCCCAGTACCCAGCAGTTGATCTGATCACTTGGCTAAGGTATTAACATCAAGATGTCTCTATGCTGAGCCTACACACCACCTTGCAGGGAGCCAGGCTTGCAATGGAGTGACACATTGGCATGTCTGAACATTCTGCCACCCAGAGATGATGCTGGTCTGACTCAGTCGATACACTGTGCCTACCAAGTGGAGCTTTTCTGTCCTTTCTCCATCCTGCAGCTGGTGACATTCCACAAGGAAGACGTCTTTCTCCATCCCCCATTCCCAGCCTCTTGAGAAAGTTATCTCAAGTCTCTCCGCTTTCTTTTGAGTTCAATCTCCCCTCTCAGAAGTGGGGAGAGTCAGCGAGGTAAAACGCATTGTGCAGACTGCATTAACATGCACACAAGGTGCAGTGCATCTTGTCAGCAATGGGCAGTGGAAACTGGCAATTAGTGAGTATTGCCCCAGTGAGTGAAACAATGAGCAAGGGCCTAAAACATTTCTAGGTGCCTTAACAAGTCTGTCTGTCTTAATCTATGATGTCTGTGCATATGCAAGGCATAGTATGCATTTGGAGGTCAGAGCATGACTTTCAGGAGTCAATTCTCTCTCCCTCCATCTCTTTTATTAGGTAGGGTCTCTCTTGTTTCTGTTGTCCAGTGTACTTCAGTCTAGCTAGTCTATGGGTTTCTAGGAAATTCTCTTGTCTCTATGATCCATTCTGCTGTAGGGGCACTAGGATTATAGATGCTTGACACTGCCTCTGGCTTTTTATGTGGGTTCTGAGGATTAAACTCGGATCATCAGACTTGTGTGGCTGGTGTTTTCACTTTCTGAGCATCTCCTTAGCCTAGCAGTACATTTTTGTGCTGGATTGGCCCAGGAAGTGGCACTATTAGGAGGTGTGGCCTTGTTAGAGGAGATGTGGCCTTGTTGGAGGAGGTGTGGCCTTGTTGGAGGAGGTGTGGCCTTGTTGGAGGAGGTGTGGCCTTGTTGGAGGAGGTGTGGCCTTGTTGGAGGAGGTGTGGCCTTGTTAGAGGAGATGTGGCCTTGTTGGAGGAGGTGTGGCCTTGTTGGAGGAGGTGTGGCCTTGTTGGAGGAGGTGTGGCCTTGGAGGAGGTGGGCTTTGATACTCTTTTTCTAGATGCCTGTGGATGGTCTTCTCCTGTTTGCTGTGGAGAATTTTTGGTGCCACTTCAAGGATATTGGCAAGAATCTGACACTGAATTAGGACAAGCAAGTATGCTTAAGATGAACACAGCTGAGAAATGTGTTTTTTGTTTCTTGATGGTCTTGTTAAGTCCCTGAATATAGTGATCATGGGACTTTTTTTGTGTGTCTTGTTTGTTCCTTGACTACTTTGTCTTCTGACCTAGAACTGACCCTATTCTTTGCATGTACCTAGAATGGTATAAAAGCAGACTAGACAAAAATAAACCTGCTTCAGCTCTAGCTGGGGTCATGTTTTAATGTTGTCTAATTGTCTTTTCTGTTTTTAATCATCACTCTCTCCCTTGAGACTCTATTGACTGACTGAGCTGGCTTGCTCAGTCTGCCTTTGGATGAAGATGTAGAACTCTCAGCTCCTCCAGCACCATGTCTGCCTGGATGCTGCCATGCCCCTGCTTTGATGATAATGAACTGAACCTCTGAACCTGTAAGCCTGACCCAATTAAATGTTGTCCTTTATAAGAGTTGCCTTGGTTGTGGTGTCTGTTGAAATTAGCAAAACCCAAACTAAGACAATTTTTTAATGCAAAGCTGCATTATAAGCAGAATTGATTGATTGAAGATTAAACTTGAGGCAGGGTCTCAAATAGCCCTGACAAGCCTTACTATAGCTGAGGATAGCATTGAACTTCCTTCTGTTTCCTCCTTCTAAGTGCTAGGTTGCATAAGGGTGCACCCTGCCAAATTCCCAAATTCTTCTTTTTAGTTCTTTAAAATATCTTCATGGGGGCTGGCTTAATTGGTGAAGTGTCTGCCATGGAAGCCTGAGGACTTGAGTTCAAATCCCATCCCTCATGTAAAATAGTAGGAGTGATCACATGCACCTGCAGCTCTAGGTGGATCCCTGGAGCTAACTGGCTATCTACTGTAGACAGCTGGTGAGTATCAACTTCACTGAGAGACCCTGCCTCAAAACATGAACCTCTAGTTTCCACATTCTCTCTCTCTCTCTCTCTCTCTCTCTCTCTCTCTCTCTCTCTCTCTCTCTGTGTGTGTGTGTGTGTGTGTGTGTGTGTGTGTTCTTAGGTCCTGCTGTGCTCCACATCTCCAGTCACACAGAGAAAGTCATGTCCTCCTTCTTCAGAATCCTCTGTCCATGTAATTTCCAAAATGCTAGAAAATGGTTCTCAGCCTTTGCTCTTTCAGTACCATTTGGAGATATGGGGACATGTTGGGTTGTCACAGATGTAGGGCATAGAAGCTACAGATATCTGGAGTCAGAGGTCAAGGATATTAGTATCCATTCTAAAAGACATTGGTCAGCATTTATGGGTTGACCCTAAGTACACGCCTTCCACACAGGTTTCTCATTCTGAGAAACCATAGAGCAGGACGACAGAGGCTCTGATAGAAAGGAGAAAAGGTTAGAGCTGTGCAGGAAAGGATGATGCGGGTAGAGAAAGTAAAGGCCCCACTTCAGTCTTCACCTCACCTCCCCTCTCTGCTCTTGGAAGGATCTAAGTCAGTAAGTAGTTCACCTTCCAAAGTTGGAAGCTGCCAGCAAATGGAACTGCCACATCTCCTGGGGCTCTCCTCACCTTCAGGGTAGTCTGGCTTTCTCTCCTCCACTCAAGCCAACATGGCATGCAGGACTGTCTCCCTTGCTAGCCAGCACAATCCTTGAATGATTAGGTGCCCATGACATCTACAGTGTATCGCTTTGCCACATGTGCAGTGTTCAGCCTGGGCCGGGACACTTCTGCAAGTGGTCTCTAGCCCACTGCCTCCGGGGATGTGGCCGTCGCTTGCCCTGGCAAGTTGCACAGCGTCCCTTGCCTCTTTATATGCACTTCTGTCATGTAAAGTGAGGTGTTTTGAAATGATGACATCATCTGTTGCAGATTGGGGCCCTAAAAGATTCTTTTCCACAAATACATACCCCTTTCTTTTAAAAGTAAACAGAATAAAGGACTACCAGGCAGGCAAAAAACCATAATGTTTAATAATTCTTAAACTTTAGGTATTTTTTTTAATTTTTTTTGAAAATCCCAATTATCTTAGGGAATTGGAATGTCAGAAAAAGAAGTAAATGCTGAAATAGTTGGTGCTTTTCTTCATTCCCCAGGCTCTCTTTCCTACTTCTTCCTAAAAAAGAAAGCTTCAATCCAAAGCATGTTGTTTTTCTCATGTGAAGAAATATTGTTTCTTATCCTTTACTCAACTAACAAGTGCATTTACAAATGATTTTAACTGTTACAAGATGGTTTATTATCCACTGAAATTTTAGAAGTCGCAGAAATTAAAGAAAATTACTAGTATCTCTGTTACAGAAAAAACAAACAAACAAACAAACAAACAAACAAAAAACCCAAATCCACAAGCAGAGAGTTCCTCCTACTTAGTTTCTTTTCTCTGTATTTTTGGATACAACTCCAATCATAATTTTGTTTTCTAAATTCAAACTCACAAACTTTTAAAACATTAGATCATAGGGAGTTTTTCAAAGACACTCTAAGCCCTCTCTGAAGTTACTTTGTATTGTTTTTATTTATACAATTGATTTTGAGGTGTGTATATGGGATCTGGAGAGATGGGTCAGCATTCAAGAGAGCTTATAGCTCTTGTAGAGAACCTATGTTTACAATCACTGTAATTCACACTGAGGGAGGGGGGTCTGGCGCCCTCTTCTGGCCACCACCAGGACCTGCACTCACGTGCACATTCTTTCACACATGGACAGTTAAAATAAAACAAGAACGTTTAAGGATCTGGTGATAAAAGGTCGGAGTGTGCCTTAATTTCAGCCTCATTTCTGGAGGAAGTTTTGGTTAGGTATAGCATTCTTTTTTTTTTTTCCAGAGCTGGGGACCGAACCCAGGGCCTTGCGCTTGCTAGGCAAGTGCTCTACCACTGAGCTAAATCCCCTAGGTATAGCATTCTTGTATTAGAGAATTTCAGAAATAATTTCTGCCTGTCATTTAGAATCCATGGTGAGAGATTCACAGTCACCTAAAGGACCGCTTCTCTGTGGGTATCACATCATCTTTCTGCAACAGATTCAAATGCCCAGCAGAGCTGCCTCTCTGGTCTCTGTAAGCAAAGCTTCCCCTGGGACTCGTTTAGTCCATACCTGCTACAAAGCTCTAGGGTTTGCTGTCTGGTGTCTAGCTAGGTAATTCAGGGGTAGGGATCTGGGATGCCCACTGCTGTATCTGTATTTCTCCCAGTTTTGATGTCCTTTCTCACTTCAGATGTTATGATTTATTTTTCAGAGTACTCTGCAGCTCTGCTTCTCTTCTGTCTTGGGTTTTAATTGCTATCTGCAGAAGGTTTGGTAGGATGGACTTCCCAGACAGACTCAAAAGTCTGACAAATCATTTTTCATGGCTGCTTATTATTCCAGCAAGCACCTGGACCCTGACTCACTGAAAGTTTCTCCAATTGGATTGTAAGCCATTTCCATTTTACCTTGTTATAAATGAACAGGGGCTTTCTTTTGTGTTTAAACCATTGTCTAGTAAGAAGTATGTGTGAGTAGAATTAGTGTATCAAACAATATGGTCATTCTTGGATCCATATGCTTTCTTCTGCCTGGAGTACTCAATGACGTAATTCCCCACAAGTGGACCTTTCTGCCACTCATCTGCTGTCATCTGCTGCACACACTGACTACATCGGCTTGTTTTAATGTCTTCACAGCTCATGTCTCTCTGTATTTATATTTAGTTATGTACTTATTTTGAGACATGTTTCCCAGGCTGGCCTCCAACTTGCTATGTAGTTAAAGATGGCCTTGTTGGGCAGTAATACTGCTGTGTGTCAGATGGTGTTATCTTATTCTGATGGCCCAGATTAAGTATGTGATGGAAGGGCTCAGCACCCATGATAGCCATCTAAGGGTCTTAGGGCTCCAGTAGAGCCTTCAACTTGCTTCTTCTGTAAAACGTGTGGAGGAATTCATTTCTCTCTTCACCGTCCCAGAAGAGCACATTGCTAGGAACAAGCTGGCTGGTAGCTGCAATGGTTCTATTACAGCTAGAGGCAGCGTGTCTGCTACGACAACAGGAAAACGTCTAAAGTCCAGCGGAGCCCTTGCCAGCCTTCTGCACAGCGTGGCAGTAAAATCCAAGGCTCTTTCCAAAACTCTCTCCAACTCTCCAATGGATTTGCAATGCTCCACTTGAAAAGAAAGGCTGGGTGTAAGAAGTGATTCTATAATTTAATGATTTTCAGTGACATTAAAATGTTAGTCACTGTAACTTCCCTCCCTGTGCCTGAGCCATCAGAGCTGATCCTTAATTAGCAATGGAATAAAAAGGTATTTGCCGTGGGCCTCTCGAGAGCTGCTTCAGAAACTCTAAAATGTTCTGAGTGTTGGGGTGTCTGGAGACTATGTAGACCTGACTTCACCGCCTCCCTCCCTCTCTGCCTGCTCTCTGAGTGACCATGAGGTCCCCACCCCCCACTGAACCACTAAAGTTTCAGCTCCAATTCCCATTCTTGCCTCTTTCCTGTCCCCATATTTCCATCTGTCAAGCTCTGTCTCTGCCCACTCTACCCAGCAAGTAACTGGAATCTAGAAGGGAAGGAAATAGCAGAGCCAGTAGGAGCAGGAGCTGAAGACATCCTTGAGCTAACTGAGTCAGATAGAGCTAACCAGCACCCCGTTGATGCCTGCTGCTTTCCAGTCTCTGAACTTGGTGGGAGGGATTCACAGTCACAGGCCTCCAGAAACATCCCTGTTAAAAGGATCAAAGGCATTCTGATAAGTCACACTGCTAAAGAGAGTTCAGTCGCCTTCAGAAAAGCTTGTATGTCACAATCTGAGGAAGATGGCCAACCGTAATGGATAAGAAGGAATGCCTTGGGACTGTTACTGGGGATGATGTGTTGGAGACCTTACCACACCTAGTCGGGTGTGTGTATTTGAGGAGAGAAATGGGGATGCCAACAGGGTGACTCTGTAGCTCTGGCTACTTTCATCATTTACACCTGGTCATAGAATCTCTCAATCCAAAGCCTTATCTAGTGCATAGCTCATCCACAGAGGGGCTCCTGAACACCTAGACATACTCCATGGATCCTGATTGATCACACAGGTAATAATTGCTCATCCCTAGCTCCTTGGCACACAACTGAAGCTCATCAACGGACAGTATGAACAACTAGGGATGGAAGGCCAGCCTTGGTGCTTCCCTTATGTAGCAATTAGGCCTTGCATGGACAATTTTCCTCCCCAAAGTCTAATTGCAACATTGAACTCCAAGCCTTAGAAGAGAGCAGGCCATAAGCCACAAGCCCTGGACTCCACCAGCTTCCAGAGTTGGAAGCTCAGAGGCCCCAGGAGAGGTTCAGAGTCAGGATCCTGATGTCAGATGTCAGCTTCCAGGGCAGAACACTGCTCAAGGCCAGTGTAGACTTTCCTGAAAAATCCCCAGAGGGTTCAGTGAGACCCCAGGAATAGGGTTGCATGGTAGTCTCCTAAGCAACCCAAGCTAGAAAATGGAATATTCATGGATTACTTTCTGATTCTGTGGTGATTTGAATAAAAATCTCCCATAGGCTGATAGGGAGTGGCAATGTTAGCAGCAGGTGTGGCCTTGCTGGAGTAGGTGTGGCCTTGGAGGAAGTGTGCTACTGAGGGGTGGGCTACGAGGTTTCAGAAGCTTAGGTCAGGCCTAGTGACTCACTGTCTCTTTCTGCAGCCTACAGATCCAGACATAGAACTCTCAGCCACCTCTCCAGCACCATATGTGCTTGCATGCCCCCAAGCTTCCTACCATGGCAATAATGGACTAAACCTCTGAACTGTAAATGTTTTCCTTTATAAGAGTTGTTGTGGTCATGGTGTCTGTTCACAGTAACAAATTCCTTATATAAGCCACAGTCTCCCATTGTATTTTTGTGATTGGTATTCAAAGTAATACTTATTGAGTGTCTGCCATGGGGGGATTCCAGGAGTATATGGAATGTGTGGGAGTGGAATTGACAGCTCAGGAGAAGAGCCGAGCTTGATAACCCTATGAGCAAACATCTACATGCACGTCATTTGAAGCCACAGGCATGGATGGAATGAGAACAAGAAAGCCAGATACAGCCAGCACTGATATGCACAGATGTGCAAATCTCAGCAATGGCCAGGGAATGCTGACAGAACTCAGGCATATGCAATCCCAGAATACAGAATAGAAGGGTGTTCAGGAAGAAGCCAGTGTTGAAGTGCTTTCCTGAAGATGGACCAAGAAGTAGACAGTTAGGTTTAACCTCGTAGAGTAAACAGATGACCTTGGCAAGCACCAGTTTGACCTTCAGTTTGAAACCATTCATTCTCTCCCCTCCCCTATCCACAAAGAGAGCTAGAGAGCCCCCCAACACACACACACACACACACACACACACACACACACACACACACACACACACACACACACACACAAGTTTATATGTGCCATGCTTCAGGCCAAGTCATCAGGTACCAAGTATCTGCCCTTCAGGATGCACTCTAGATCCCCAGGGAAGGAATGCTTTTAGCCTAATGGACCAGTGCCTACCCTGGTGAATCAGTTGTAGCCCAAGGGTGTGGAGTCTTATGGTATTTGGGCTAGAAACAGTTTCTAGAGGATGGGATGGGCTGCCTCCTGAACTGGACCCATGCCAAAAAGACGCCCACAGCATCAGGTTAACAGTCTGTCCTCAGCATCTTCCAGGGCTTTGTCTCCATGGACCTGGAGCTGCTGGTCACCATGGAAACAGAAGCTTTTGTTCACCACTTCCTCTCCTCCTTTTTCTCGCTCCTCCTCCTCCTCCCCCTCTCTTTCTTTCCTGTCTCCCACCCACTTGCTCCCCTCCCTCTCATTCTTTTCTTCTATTTTTATTCCTCTTTTTCCATCTCACTTGCCCTGATTTCTTCACCCAGAAGAAAAAAAATCGAGGAATGTTTTATTATTTAGCCTTGTTAGCCACCTTTAATTCCCTTTGTGGGAATGAGGGATCAAACACACATCCATATATTCATTTGGCTGCATCCACATACCGCCTACACACATAAACACATTTATGAAGCAGTGATCCTGTGCTTTTTTACTAAGTCAGTACTACTCAAGTAATTATCAGCAAAAGAAGAAGAAATAAGGGAACTGTGTCTTACCCTGTCATTCACCAAATGCTATTTGGAGTGTGAGGATTTTTTTTTCTTATCTATCCTGAAACTCCACATTTAGACAAAGCACCGTTCCTTTGGCAGATCTGTGCCTAACTAACTTATAACAGCAAGGGCGTAATTGCTCCTATCTTAATAAACATAGCTGTCAGTCATGCTTAGCTAAAAATACACTCATTGCCTCTTTTATTTTATGTGTACACAAAACCCATCTCGAATCTTCCAGGAAGCCTCTGCCAAACTCCATAGTCATGAGTCAAACTGAAGCAAGATTCCAATGCATCAGGACCCGAGTGCTCTTGTGTTACATCGAAGAGGCAAAAGGACCCTTGGACAATTCTGGATGGAGACTGCCTAAACCCTGGGGGTCCTGAGGATGAGGGCTTAGGGCAGCTTGAGTTAATTTCCTTCTGCATCCTCACAGCACGGAAGAGCTCAAATGGGTATGTTTGCCCTCATATTCTTGAGCCTTCCTCAACGGGTGAGCCTTGTGGTGAACACTTGCTAGAATTTCAGTGTAAAACGTCCCCCTAGGCTCCTGTGTTGAACACTTGGTCCCTAGGTTGGGGGAGGTACATTTAGATGAAGAAAGTAGGCCATTTGGACTGGGTCCTTGGTGGTGTCTTGTCCCTGGCCCCTTCCTTCTCTTTCTCTGCTTCCTGTCTGTTGTGAGGTAAAGAAGCTCTTATACCACAGGTTCCTGCTGCTAGGTCCTGGTCATCTGCATGGGGACATGTGACCAGAAACAGAGCCCTCTGAAACCATGAGCCAAAGTCTTGCCTCTTTTAAGCTGCTTTTGTCAGGCATTTTAGTTATAGTGATGGAAAGGTAACAATTACAGAAACAGAGAGGGTAGGTATCACATGTAAAAAGAGGCTCCGACCATCAGGGCAGCATGGCCATTAGCTCAGCCTTGACTCTGCCTCTTGGGCAATGTCTCAAGAGAGCATGTCTGTAGAATACCAGAGCACAGTCTCCTTTGCAACTCACAGGACTCAGAGAGAGAGTTGTAAATTCAATGGACATAAGCATTCCTCCGCTGTGGGCTACTGGTGTTGTGGGGAATGGTGTTCAATAAATGATACCTGGGAATGGTGTTCACAGATACTTCAGAGATATGTTGCCTGCCTGGTAACACCTAAGTAAGTGCTTTGTGTGACCTGAGGTTTCTCCCCAATGTCTCTTTGACCTCACTTCTTGCCATCCTCTATGTTCATTCAGCAGAACCATCTGAGGAGTCCTGAAGACAGAGTCCTGGAGGCAGAAGACTCTCCTCTCTGGATTCTTGGAAAGAGTGATCCTTTCTACATACCTCTTTGCTTGATACTCATGACTTGGACTCAGCTGTATCATTGCTGTTTCCTGTGGAACTTCACTGATGTTTAAGACCATGGAGGAGTCCACAGGATGGGCTCAAGGTATTCTCATGGCATTGTTCATGGTTGGTGCCTTCTCACTTGTGTGCTGCATTAGCTTCATTGGGGGCTGAAGTGCTTAAGACTTAGTAATTGCCCTTATGTGTTTAATACAGTGCTAGCAAGAAAGTCATCACTTTGGACATAGCAGAAGAAACTGCTGTCTGTCACGGCTTAAATTGTGTCCTTTTAAAAAGATGTTCTGGGGCTGGGGATTTAGCTCAGTGGTAGAGCACTTACCTAGGAAGCGCAAGGCCCTGGGTTCGGTCCCCAGCTCCAAAAAAAAAAAAAAAAAAAAAAAAAAGATGTGCTGAAGTTCCAAGTCTTGGTGTCTGTGCATGTAATGGTCCTCAGAAACAGGGTCTTTGGTGATGTCATGAAGTAAGGATGAAGTCATTAGGCTTCATCTGAATTTATTAGAAAAGGGATAAACGCTGGATATTGTCCAGCCTTGTATGGAGAATACCACATGGAAACAAAGCTGTGTAAAGAGTGGGCAGAGCTTGGAGGCAAATGGCCACAACCAGGAGCACCTGTGGCCACCAGAAACAGGAAGAAATAGGAAGTATCCTTTGCAGGGTCCTATGAAGGGTGTGGCCTGGAATGTAAGGGGTTGGGGACTACACTCTGGGAGAAGACCAGTCAAAGTGGGTATCAAGGTATGCCTCTACCTGACCTCCAAAGGTCATCCTATGAACACATGAGAATACCTCTCACAGACCCTGGGGAAGCTACAGACCATCTGCTGTGTGGCTTCTGCTTTCAAAGAATAGGCTGGGGGCAGGGGTTGGGGAGAGCAGCATAGCTCCAGTCAGTCACTTGTGTTTCATCTTTTCTGGCTTATTTTATGAGGCCAGAGTGACTTGTTGAGAGTCCCTTGGGGAGCTTTTATTGGTTTTTCATATGAGTCATGCTTCTGATGTTGAGGGCTGATTGTCAACCTCTTGCATATGGGGAATTGTCAATAAAGACTAAACAACAGAGAGAGAGAGAGAGAGAGAGAGAGAGAGAGAGAGAGAGAGAGAGAGAGAGAGAGAGAAAGAGAGAAAGAGAGAGAGGAAATCTGGAGGCTTTGCATAGTCCATCCATTAGGCAATGTCAAACCTGAGCAGCAGCCCCAATATATGACCAGATAGGATGTAAGTGACACGGCATGCCTGGGCATGATGCCATCTAATTGCTTTATTCAGCATAGATTTGGTGCTTTGCAAAGGTCATTCATGAGACCTAGAGCAGTTTGACACCTGCGTGTATGAGCTTAGCATCCAGGAGGACGAGGGGCTGAGAGTGAGTCCTACCAGAGGCCTGACCTGGGTTGGGGAACCTCATGATGGAACAGGGAAGAGGGTAGACAGTGGCCCAGCCGAGACACACACACATACACGCGTGTGCTCGCACACATAGCACACACATACACACAGCACCAATCCTGTTTTCATATTGGTTTTTTTTTTTTTAATGGAGGCCATGGGGTTTGAGGTGAATGGCAGGATGTGGCCCAAGATTGAACAAGAAAGCTTTAAAGGAAAAACAAGCAAAAACAAAAACAACAAACCTGTCTCCTAAGAGAGAAAGTGAAGAAAGTGGGATGAAGCTCAGAGTGTTTGCCTGGCATGAACAAAGCTCTGGGTTTGAATCCCAGCGGCACATAAACTAGGTGTGGTGGTGCACTTGTAATCCCAGCACTGGGCAGGTGCAGGTGAGGGCATAGGACATGTCAGGTTATCTTTGACTACACAGTGAGGTGAAAGCCAGCCTGGGCTTCGTAAGTCCTTATTTCAAAAGAAAAATTTTATAAGAAAATGCTCACTTAAATGTGGTAAGCGTTAACGATGGACTTCCTGGTTTTTTTCTTTTTAATTATTCCCTACTTTAAATGTTTTTAAAAGTTAGGATGTGGTGTACCTATTTTGAACTGTCTATCATAAGGTAGGTGTTCAGTGTTTGGTCTGCTGAATTTCAGCTGACTTACACACACAAACCACCATGTAGAGTCTTCTACATGATGCTTCCCAGATGTGCCTTGCAGTTAGTCATCACGGCTCTCAAGCAGTTCAGAACACATGGACAGTTGCTGCCCAAGTCTGCCTCTACAAGACTCTGCTCATTGCTTGGCCCTTGAGTAGCATCCTGGTACCCTAACAAGAGGGACCAGGTGACCCTTCTTCTTACCAGTATCCCTTTGACCTAGCATCCCCTTGACTTCCTGGATGGTCTCCATCTGTGAATCTGTTCCCCCTGTCAAGCTGAGCAATTGTCCCTGCTCTCAGGTTCCCCAGGACTGCCAACAGTCAACTAGTGTTTGCTGAGCGAGCAAGTGGAGCAATCAGCAGGTGACCTGCCAACAAGATGGTTTCTGTCCTTGACCTAGAACCTCCTGTCAATAGCTTTGGCCTCACTTCCTTGCTTCCCACTCTTCCTCCAGCAGAAATCCAGGTCCGCATGCCCTTCCTTGCTTGCAGCGACACCAGCAAGTGTTTCTGACCCTACCCATGCCTGTTGGCTTGAATCTATCTCCTCTTTCCTTCTCTATGGTCTCTGCACCCACCCCAACCTATCTGGGTAGCAGAACAGCCATCAGGCCTGTCCACCTGCATTCCCACTTCCCACCCAAATCCAGTTATGATTCCAAATCCTACTCCTCTCCATTGAATGTCCCCTTCCTCTTCCTTTCCCCCACCACCCAGTTCCCCCTCTCTTTCCTGCCTTTCTCTCTTCTTTCCTTTCCTTTTCTTCTTCCTCCCCTCAACTTGGACCCTCATTTTGCCTTTAAAAAGATTTATCAACAGCAGACTATGCCTCATGGGTGCCTTGGCTTATCCAGTTAAGATCCCTGATCCCATGAGAATGTAAGCTTCACAAGGACAGATACTATACCCTCATGCCTGCCACCCCTGGTCATTAGCAAGGGTCCTGTCCTCTCTTGTCACAACAGGTACTTACTGTTCAAGGATGCAGAAGTGAACCCAGGGGAAAGTATCTTTGGTTCCACAATTGGAGCAATAAATAAAGATTTACTTGGGCTCACAGTGTGTGAGGACAGAGCAGGGAAGCCATGGAGGCGGGAGCTTGAGGTAGATGCTCACACTGCATCCACTCCCAGGAAGCTGAGGGAAATGGATGCTGGTTTTCCATTTGTTATGTGGTCCTGGACCTCAGCCCACATGGAAGTGCCACCCACGTTCAGGTGTCTTCTCACATTAATTAACTCCCTTTAGAAAATCCCTCACAGACGTGCCCATATCCTGGTACCCTTCTGTGATTCTAGATCTTGCCAACCTGATGATCAGCGTTAGTCATCACAGATGGTAACACACTCGGAGACCACACAGTCAGTTCCCAAGAGAAAGCTCCACAGGAGAGGCCACCTGCCTAGGCTGTCCCCAGCAGGGTAGGGTAGGACTTGGGATGGGGCAGGGGTCTCTGGTGGTGACATCATCTCCCCTTCCTGTGTGGGAAGGGGAAGGGCACCGTAGGACACAGAGCACCAGCCTATTCCTTCCAGGGTGCTGCGCTCTCCAAGTGCCATTGGGCCCCAAGTAAATGCATTTTCGTGATAGCATCAGATTAAAGCATAGAAATTTGAGAAAAAAAGTACAATATGCCTTGAATAATAGTCTTGCTTCCAATTACAGAAAGCTGTGTGGTTGAAAGGCAAAGAGTTCTCCATTAGCAGGCCTTTAAAAATAGTCGCTGTGATCTGAATGATCTTCTCCCCTTTCAGCAGCACGTTAATTATGTTAGCAGATCATTTTGGCAGCAGGAGCAGGCATCCCTAGCCTAGCCTACCTGAATGCTCCTGCACAGAAGAGCTAGCTCTCCAAGCTACAAGAACTGTCTAGAAAACACTCACATGCCCCACTCTGAGCTTCCTCCAAAGACCCCTCATGTGGAGTTCATTATGTTGGAGACTGAGAAATGAACTCCATGTGGACAGTGGATACTCAGGGAGCTGAATGGCTATTGGAAATTTCACCTAGAGAAAGACAGGCGCTACCTTGCCTGTGGTTTTTTGTATATCACTGGGTGGGGTCACCCCCCCATCCTCTGCCTCACAGAGAGAAAATTCCCAGGAGGGGTTTCAATCCTGAGGAAACCTGAGAGATTTCCTTTATAGATTTCTTATCTTTGGAAGGCTTTCAGATGTTTTGGAACCAATTTTAGGGGCATTAGGGGGGTACACAAGGCAGGATGGGGTAGTTATTTATAGATCCTTTGTTGGTTTGGTGTTCCACAGCAGAGGATTTGCAGTTTAATATTTATGAGGTGGTGTAGCCTCTGGATTTAATCTCAGCTTTACTCTGATGTCTTGCACACAGGCCCATTGGAGTTGCTGAGGCTGGGCTCACAACTCCGGAGTCTTTGGGTCAGTGGCTTGGTAGATCTTTTAGGATCCTTTAGCTGGAGGACAAAAACATGTTCCAAAGACAGAAATGAGAGGGGGTTGTGGGGAAGGGAACAGGCTAGCTTGGCTGCATCTGCCTAACAGCTCTGTCAGGTTTCCAGTTTGTGATGCTGCGTGGCCAGGAAAGACCCCACTTTATAGACAAGGAAAACAAGGTCTTTTAAGGTTAAATAGTGGGGTTAGCACATGGCCTACCTGTGGTGCTCTTCTTGTCCTAGGTCCAGAACAGAAGTATAGATGTCGCAATTCAGAGTAGGAGGGAAAGGAGGATGGTTTCCTTGAGTTTTAGAGAATCCAGATAGTAGAATGTGGGAGAGAAAATCTGAGGTGACCACAAGACACAACCTTGGTTCCACACCAGGGCATGACTGGTAGGATGTAAATGAAAGGCCATATGGGGAAGAGTCCTACCAGTTCAGCAGCAGCCCATGGTCTGTGTCTGAGATTTGG
The DNA here is from genome assembly GCF_021556685.1 of Rattus norvegicus. Classification (NCBI taxonomy): domain Eukaryota; kingdom Metazoa; phylum Chordata; class Mammalia; order Rodentia; family Muridae; genus Rattus; species Rattus norvegicus. The sequence continues at coordinate 199,901,220 of NC_141534.1, read as the reverse complement.
ACACTGGCTGGCAGGGAGATCTTGAGGGTTTGAACTTTTCTCCTAGTGAACTTTTGTTTCTGGGCAAGGATCCTGGGTATCATTTGGAGGATAGTTTGACGTGACGTTGGGGATAGGAGGAAGGTGTGGCATGTGTTCTAGGTCAGGAATTTGGCAGGGAGCAGGGAGCTGCCTACCATTTCAGGTGTGTACCACAAGTTTCCACGGACTCAGACCCACTCTACCTACTACTTCCCACATAAGGACGAGTGACCTGTAGTCACATAGGCCTAGAAAAGAATTCTCTATGCTAATGAGTTACCTAAAGGCCCTGAGGGTTTAGCCAATGAGCTTCCCTTTCCAGACATTCCTCCCTGCAATAGGTGTTTAACCTGGGGTGCACCAGAGAAGTTGGTATGGTATGAATCCATTTCCACTATGAACAACTAATAAACGGTTTTATAGCAAAAACTGTCTTATCTACTACCACCATGGGGAGCATGGAGAAGACCTTTGCCTACAGAGCTGCAGGTTAAGTCTCCTGTAGAAGGCCCCTCTGGGCTTCCAGCCAACTGCAGGCAAGCTAAGCTGGAGCTACCATGGCTCCTCTGACCAAGGGCTCATCCTCAGCTCTCGGGCTTCTTTCCGTGACTCCCAGCAGTGCCTCGATGTCCAAGAGTCTGAGAGTCACCATGGCCTTGTCACAGTCACAGTCCCTAGGAACCCCCTATACTTCTTTCCTGACTTCTCTGTGCAGTTCTCTAGTGGCTATCAGAGGCCCAGAAATAAGGAAATACCAGCTTTCAAGTTCTCACATCTCAGACTGCATTTTTTGGACCTCCTGAGTGGTGTCTTGGTGCTTCCCTAAAGCCCAGCACTTGGCAGCATTGCGGATAAGCACAGTCAAAGTCCCTGAGTTTGCCTCCCCAACAGCCACCCAGTGGGGCTGAATGAGGTCCCATAGGAAGGGAGGCAGTGGAGTGCCAGAAACTACAGACAGAAAGGTTAGGGTTACAGAGTGGGTACTTGTTGGCTAGGCAGGCACCTTCCATTCACTGAGGCAGCTTGGAATAGAACAGGCTAGGTGGGAAGAAAGGGGCATGTGAATGCGGCAGAGGGTAGCATGCAGCAGAGAACATGCCTCTGAGAGTCTAGGCAGTGGTGTGCTGTCCTCAGCCTTCGGTACCAAAGTTTAGGATGCAGTCGCTCAGCCCAGAAAGCCAGCAACTAAGGTAGGATGAAGAAAGCCAGCATCATGACCAGTCTCCCTGTTTGCTATGATACCAGTGAGTTCCCAAAGATGCAGAGAGTGGCCTCTTTGAAGCTGGCTCTTGGTCTTTGCCCTGTCCCTGGGCAGATAGATCTATGTGAACACAGCTCTTAGAGAAGAATCATCCCAGGACAGAACTCAAAGTCTTGAAAAATACTTGGGTACAAATGGCCCATCTCCCAGGTCGTGTGGTTGTTTGGTTTTCTTTCTATATTACTTCTGCCCCTTTTTGAAATGACCCACATGAGAAATGACCTCAGTGAGGGTACACTGTCTGTTCAGCATGTACACGCCTGATGTACCTGCTTGGACTTACCATCACTGATTTCTACTTTAGTTCCTAGGGCACATGTGAAGCCAGAGCTGGGGAAGGCAGTGCTGTGACCCTGAGGAAATGACACTGAAGCTGAGGCCTGAGAGAGGAAAGGGATAGGCAAAGCCCTGTCCTAAGCCCTCTCTCTACCTTGGTTCCTGGGTTGAGTCATTTATCAACATGCTTCACCTGGAAGGAAAAAAAAGGAACTATTTTCATTTTTCTTTATGTTGGGGGAATTTTATATTTGTATACAATGAGATTTAATCCTATGTAGCCCCATCTCCCCCTTTCCGCTTCCCCACATCCCTTCCAACATCTCCTCCTCCCAATCTCATGTGTCCATCACCCTCTGATAACCCACTACTCCAGTAAGTGTTACTCATATTGGCCTAGGTGTGAAGCTATCCACTGCACCACGAGAAACCCAACAGTGGCCACACTCTCAAAATGGAATGATTTACCCTCTCCCGGCATCCATCAACTGCCAGTCGCTCCTCAGGAAGGCATAGCACGTGGAGATTGTCTACCCTACCTGTGCCGAGACTTTGATTTAATCTTGTGCGGACAGCCACAGCTGCTACGAGCCATGAGCTGCGTTGGGTCCACACCCTCTGCTTTTATGTTCTTTCTGCCTCTTCTTCCAGGATGTCCCTGGGCCTTCCTTCGTGGTGAGGCTTAATATAGAAATCCTCTTTAGAGCTGAGAACTCATCATCTTATTTTTGGCACTTTGACCAACACATCTCTGCAATGACTGTTGATGTCATAGGAAGAAGCATCTCTGTACAATGTAAAGTCAAATCCAGCTCTTCCTCCCAGCCCCATGTTCTCAGAAATAAGACTCAGACTCAAAATATACTTACAAATACTTTGGCCATAGAGCTAGGCTCTACTCTGACTAGATCATAACTCAATTTATTTTAACCTACACTCTGCCATGTGGCTGGTTATGTGTGCTCAGGTACCGTGCTCCCATCTCCTCACATCTCCTCAGGAAGGTCTCTTGTGCCTCGGACTTTCCCAGAATCCTTTGTGCCTCCTGGATGTCCCACCTCCTACTTCCTGCCAAAGACATAGGGATAGGCTTTTTGATTGACAGGTGATCCATCCATATAATAAACAAGATAGTCTTTCTACAGTACAATGCTGAGAGCAGCCCAAGTGTGTTGGTGGTGGGAGATGGGCAGGCCCAAGCGAAGCTATTACTTTCTCTTTCTCGGATGAAAGCTATCAATAAAGCCTGCTCTCTGCCAGCCTGTCTCTTATTCCAGTCACAGGAACCAGAGGAGGATGACAGTGCTGGGGTCCCCAGAGGAAAAGAACAAGACACAGAGCTAGGGAATGAGGGACATCTCCAGACAGAATTTTCTGAAAAGTGATCCCCAAGGAAAAGACGCTGACGTTGAGGCCTGAGAGACAAAAGGGGTTTTATTTATGTAACTAATAACTAGGAGGTTCCATCGGGAAAGAGACTAGTGCATACCGATTTTAACTGTTGCTAGGCGATTCTGGTCTATCATTCTCAGTGTATCTCTTGAGAGAGGACGAGGGAGAGAGGGAGAGAGAGAGGGGGAGTGAGGGGGGATGGAGGGAGGGAGGGAAGGGAAAGGAGGGAGGAAGGGAGAGAGAGAACACTAAGATATCTATTTAGGTAGTACCCAATCACATTCTGGGACCTTGCAAAAGACTAAAAGACTTCTGGAAGACATGCAACTCTTAGTCAGGCAAATGCATATCAGAGGCTAATAGTCTTCAGGTAAGCTGTAATTTCTGTCCTGCCATATCCCGGCTTGGTAAGTAGCTTGATTAATCCCTCTTGGCTTCTTTGAGAAGGAGATCCATTGTACATGTCAAATAACCACACCAAGTGGGAACCTGGCAGAGCCCCCAAAACCCTAACCTTGGGCTCTGTCATTCTGGGTTGAGGAAGGATTATGCTCAGGTCATGAGAATGGCGGGTCCTTCCCTGTTCCTGAGAAGAGTGAACTAACATGGAGAGGGACATCTGGGGAGGTACAGGGGATTAGCAGAGGTGGCTCCTCCAGATCCCCATGAAGGACACCCAGAAGGGTGGTGCAGAACTCACCACATTCAGTACATAGGTTTTTTTTTAAATGTTAGTTTTTTTAAATTGAGTACCTATTGAGTTCAACAAACCTAAACAGAGAGGTTTATACATTTTATTACGAGAGCTGAATTAGATGTTTTATGCATTATTTCACTAAATTCTCACCAAAATTCCCTATCCGCTCAGATAGGGTTAGCCCACTCTGCAGCTATGTAAATGGAGGCTGGAATTGCAGTCGCCTGCTCCAGGCTGCACCGCTAGTGTGGTAGAGTCAGAATGAAAAACCTTTGCTGGTGAGTTTAGTCTTCTTATACATAGAAATGGATTAAAAAAAAGATTTATTTATTTTATGTATGCGAGTGCACTGCCACTCTCTTGAGACAAACCAGAAGAGGGCATCAGACCCCATTACAGATGGTTGTGAGCCATCAAGAGGTTATTGGGAATTGAACTCAGGACCTCTGAAAGAGCAGTCAGTGCTCTTAATTGCTGAGCCATCTCTCCAACCCTAGAAGTGGATTTTTAATGACAGTGATTACCCCTGGATCTGACAATGTTTATCAGCAGATAAGCTCGCCTTCCTTTGCACGTGGAAAGAGAAGTAAATGTGCTTAGGTGGAAGGAAACATTGAGCCCCAGGCTTCTCTAAGGAGCTCCAGTCTAAGGAGCGTGTGTGCTGGGGCTCAGCATGAGGATAGGTTATGGGCGGAGTCTAGCTGTGAAGGAATGACGCTCAGGCTTTAAAACACCTCAGGTTTCCTGACCAGTGTTGTCTTAGCTTCTTTTATTGCTGTTGGGATAAAATACTCTGACTAAAGCGATCCAGAGGAGAAACCACACAGTTGGAGGGTTGGAGGGTGCGGTCTCTCCGGGTCAGCAGGAGCTTGAAACAGCTGCTCACATCCAGTCTGCAATCCTGAGGCAGAGAGGGCTGAGCGCTGCTGTGGCTGCTCATCTCCCTTTCCCATTTATACAGACCGAGTGCCAGCCAGGGAATGGCGCCTTCTATGTTGTGGGAGAGGTCTTCCAACTGAGGCTAAGATAATCAAGATACCAGCCTGACTATGCCGGACGGTCGTCTTCCAGGGGATTCTAGAATCTGTCAGCTTGGCAATTAACACTGACTACCACAGTGGGGAAATTCAACTGGATGAAATAAACTACAGTATCTCTCCTTTTTACCAAAAAGTGCAATTTGAGTATTAATCTGCTTGCCTGTTTGTCTGTCTGTCTATCAGTATGTTATAGATGTTGGCAGAGGACATTTAACAGCAGTTTTACGATTTTTTTGCATTTGCTTGCTCATCTGTGTTTTGCCCTATGACCTAGAAGTAATCACAGTGTCACGGAATTAAAAAAATTAGTCTTTATATAGTAATCAGTTTGGGCTAATTATGACTTGAATGTGAAGTATCCCCTGAAGGACCACTTTCCAGTTGGTGGCGATGTCTGAGGAAGGTTTGGAACCTGGCTGGAGGAAGCAGTCACCAGAAATGGATCTTAAAGTTTTACTCCCTACTTCTTGTCTGATTTCTACTTCCTTTTCCTCTGAGACTTGAGCTGCTACATGTTCCAGCCAGCATGAACAGATCCACCACAATGGACTGTCTCCCCTGAAACTATGAGCCTAGCAAATCCCCTCTCATAAGTTGCTTCGCCAGCTACTGGATCCCAGCGGTGAGAAAAGAAGTAACTAATATGACCCAGTAGGTGATCGAAGGATGCTTGGTCTCAGAGACTGCCTGCCCTGTAGGCTCTGACTTTTCAGAGTCCAGCATCTCCCCAGGTGTCCACTGGGGTGCTTTCACAACAGTGTCCTGTCATTTACGCACGCATCCCCGAAGGTCAAACCAAAAATGAAATCACAGACTAGGGAGAGAGCTGGGTTCCAAGGGGGACCCATGAACTAAGAATAAGACGTTAAAAGATGCCGGATCTACAGGGTGTAGGGATAAGAACAAACATGTTGAAGATTAAATATGAAATGGATAATTATGTAGTAATGAGATTGAGACAGTACAAAGGACAATGCCATTTAAATCACCACATCTCAACGTAGTAATGAACAGGAAAAACCCTCTGGCTTCGTAATTATAATCGTAGTTGCCATAACAACTCAGTATCTTTCTCCCTGAGCATCCATCTCCAGACTGTATTTTTAGAAATGGGCTGTGCCCAAGTACGTATTTTTCTTTATATAGCAGCTAATTTTTCAAATTACTGATCCTTCAAAAAAAATTCTAAAAGAGTAACAGTCACAGGGATAATTAGGGAAATGAGCAGGTGTGAGAGTCCATTACGAAAAAAATTGCTATGAACGTATTGATGTCTTGACAATATTTGTCTCAACAGAATGTTCCCAGGAACCGCGCAGCCTCTTGTTCCTTGTCAAGCAGATTAACATAAATCTCCTCTGTGGGGCTCATAAATATTTGAACAATTATTAGCTGTGTAAGGTGTTTCAGGATTATTTGACAAGTACAGATTTATGTTGTATAACAGAAATTGGCTTAACGGCATTCCGAGTCTCAGAGATGGATGAGCAGACAAACATTGGCTTACCTTACTTAACAGAAATACAGTAATAGATTCTCGAGCAAGGCAAACAATGAGCCTGTGGCAAACTCAGAAAACAGGAGTGATCCAAGGTGCCATTTTGATTCTCCTGTTTAGTAGCTGCCCCCAAACTGGAAAGCCTGGTTTTACTGCATGGCTATCATCCAAGATGAGCCCATTATTTTATCAAGCCCCTCTGATCCTCTTTACTGGAGAGATGCTCCCAGCCCTTTACTGGGGTTTCAGACTGAAGTTGGATTGACATATATTAGGTTAAGAGAAAAAAAAAAAACCCAAAAAAACGGTTTCAGAGAAAAACACTCTCCAGGTGGGGGCTACAAAAGATCTTCGCCAAGTTTAGTCACATGACAAGGATTTTCTGTCTCTCTTGTGCTCTCTTTGCTTCTGCTGAGGATGTAAAATCAGTAGATTATCATAACAACTAGTTTCTGAGGAGCCTATAAAAGCTGTGCCAGAGGCTACAAACAACGCGCCTTGCCATGGTCACCCATTGGGAGTGGAGAGGAGTAACTTTAAGCACAGTGAACCTCAGATCTCATTTAGATGGACTGGACTTGTGTGGTGTCTTCACTAGGGGAGTGGCATTGGACCTGGAGAGTAGAGGGAGCCTCAAGTGCATGATGTCCTGCAGGTCAGAGAGCTGGGAACAGTGAGACCCGACCTGGCAAAGGTTTCTAAATGAGACACTAAGTGGGGAGCAGCAGGAACAGAGGAAGAGGTCAGTTTAAAAAAAATAGTGCCTGGGCTGAGATAGAGCTCACTTGGGAGAGTGCTTGCCTGCATCCATGAAGCCCTGAGTCTCCAATGCTGCATAGAACTGGGCTTAGTTTTATGGGCCCACAATCCCAACACTTGGAAGGTAGAAGCAAGAGGATCAGAAGTTCAAGGCCATCTTTGGAAACAGTGAGTTGAAGATTAGCCTGGGATGCACAAGACTCTGCCTCAAACAAGACAAAACAAACAAAAACCAACCAGCCAGCCAGCCAGCCAGCCAGCCAGCCAGCCAGCCAACCAACCAACCAACCAACCAACCAACCAACCAATCAGCCAGCCAGCCAGCCAACCAACCAACCAACCAACCAACCAATCAGCCAGCCAGCCAGCCAGCCAGCCAGCCAGCCAGCCAGCCAGCCAGCCAGCCAGTCAGCCAACCAACTAACCCACCCACCAACCAACCAACCAACCAACCAACCAACCAACCAACCAACCAACCAGCCAGCCAGCCAGCCAGCCAACCAACCAACCAACCAACCACTGCCCCCGCCCAAAACAACAACAAAAGCAGCAACAAACCAACCAGCCAACCAACCAACCAACACTCCCTACCACCAAAAGAACAACAAAAGCAACAAACCAACCAACCAAACAACCAAACAACAAAAACTGAAAGAAAAATGGCCTTTCTGATAGCTGTCACATGGATGAAAGGAGAGACTTAATCGGGGCAGCTGAGACGGCGTCTTGGCAGAGACCTTGCCTTCCAGCAGACAGGCAGGCAGTGGAAGGCAAGCAGTGGCAAGAGAGAATAATAAACTCAGCTTTGCTCTCCTCTCTGTATTTTGTGACCTTTGACCTGATGGCACAGATTTGCAAGTGAGTATCCCCGGAGATGGGGAGAGGCAAGGAGTGAGGTGCTGCTGGCTGTCACTCTGCAGAGCTGGCTCTGAACAAGCAGTCTCTGCTCTGTTTGTCCTGCTTGCTCTAATTATGCATCTCTCTGGGGAAAACAAACAAGCAGGCATTAGCAGTGAGAGCAGAGGGAGTAGGGCTCACTTCCTGATTCTAGGGATTTGGAGAGACGCTCCTTCAGATGGGGACATTCCCTGGAAGCTCCCTGGACAGGGCAGGGCAGGTGCATGCTCCATTGTTGACCTTGTAGTTACCAAGGGAAGATATAAAATGGTCCCAGAACTTAGAGATCCAGGGTACCAGGATTTTCTATACTTTAACTACTGGCTCGAGCAGATTGTACCTGGACCATTACCAGTTTGCCACATGACTGAGGTTGACTTTGTCCTCAGCTGTTCTGTAGATTTCAAATGGAGGGTAGTGTTACAGTTCAGCTCCATCAGAATCACGTGAAAAGCACTTGAACCTAGTGAATCGGAGGTTTCCAAGTCTGTTTGAGCCTGGTGTCTGTCTCCAGCCAGATCACCTGGCCTGGACACAATGCATATGGTCCTTTTCGCCAGGACTCTAAACAGATCTCTACCTAGTCTTCATCTGGTTAGTTGGGACTTTAGGAGTGTGTCTTGCGGATGAAGCCTCTCTTCTCTGTGCAGATCCCTGGGACTTGCTTTCTTGTCTGCAGTGGCTGATAGGACAACCCCTGTAAGTAAACTCAGGGAACGTACAGAGTAGAGTGGATGGGATCCAGCCCAAACCAATGGCTTCTTCTAAAGCCAGGGGAGGAGAGATACTTTTTTTTACACTGGAGAACTCTCCTGGATCTTGATTCCCAAGTATCCTAGTTCTCCAGCCATCTTCCCGTGGACCCTGTGTCAGCTACAATTTCCTCTTGTAATACCCTTCCACCTGGGAGATCCTAAAACTGCAATCCAACGGGCGGCTGGGTGGCCTGGATGGGAACAGTGAGGACAGAGGAGTGAGGCAAAGAGTAACAGCTGAGCTGGCTAACAGCTGACGTAGGGGACCTCAGGCCTGTGATTCCATCTCCTAGGTAAATGCAGAAGCCTTATCCCAATGCCTAGATCTATCCCAGAGGCATCCTTGGATCATATTCCAGGCCCTCAGGGACAGACTGACAGACAGTTGTCTTTGTGGGTGGCAGGCACCCTGGCCCCTTGGCGGCAACTCTACTGAATCTTTAGAACCTGTGAATTAAACACATGGAGTAGACTGAGGCCAGTTCTGGATCATTTCGGAGCCTCCTCTAATCTTACAAGCGTTTAAAAGTGGAGTATATTCTCCCTTAGGTGGAGAGAGAGAAAAATAGGGGCGATTTGAAGGTACAACTTGCTTTGACCCGAGGTAGGCTCTAGAAAGTACACAAAGCAAGCTGCCAAAGCAGTCACAGCTAAAAGCCAGGAAATATACAGAACCCCATGTGTACCACAGCTAGGACCTGACTTTAGGGATACACTGAATGGATAGGAACCCCGCCTCTGTCCTCCCCTCCAGCTCTCAGGGCAACAAATGAGTCCCTCAGCCACCACTACACACACAGCGAGGTGCCGCTGCCTCAGACCTTTAACCTGTGAGTCAGCGAGTCTCTTGTTTTAAACCTGCCTCAATCTGTCAGAGGAGCTATAAACACTGATGCCGAGCTTGGCTCCCCAGCCTCCCAGCCCAGAGAGAAGCTGGGGCCACTGCCTTCCTTCTGCTCCACTAAGAGAAGACTAAGAAAAAAACTAAGGCATGCTGGGTAAAGGTGGGAGGCACTTGAGCAAAGGGAAGTGACACCAGGGTTCTCTAGAGAAACCTGATTCTTGCAAGAGCCACATGCCCTCTTGTAATTTAGGAGATAGTCGTCTTCAGCTGGCTCCAACCTCTACTCCAGAACCACACTCTGGAGGGTAGGCAGAAGGGGTCCCCAGACCCTTAGGCTTTACTCTCAGGAAACTTCACCCAGGGAATCTGGGATTCCTGCTTGGGCTGGGGCAGCAAGAATGGTGGGCAGCCTGCTGGTTATCACCGTAGCATTTCAGGCCAGTCTTATCTCAGATTTGTTCTTCTGCAAAATGAAGGAATGGAAGGCACAGTTCTGTACTTCCCTAATATCATAATGCCCTACCTCTGCAGGAGGGGTGCCCAGTAGGAAAAAACACTGGCCTCTTAGAAATGCAAGGAAGGCTGGTGACAATCTTTAGTGGCCTCCAACACCTGCTAGAGAGGCCCTGTTGGGCAAGAGAGAGGGCGGGTCTGCCGGCGCCTAGCCTCTCCTGGGCGCGCCCCTGCCCGCCCCACTCCGGCCCAGCCCCGCCCGTCCGGCCTGTCCCACCCATCATCTGCACCCGCTGCAGCGCCCGCGCCCCCGTCCCGGGCCATAGCCATCATTTGTAGCCCGCCTGCTGCTCCCGGGGACCGGGACGCGACTCAGCCCGGGTTGCGGGATAGAGCGGGCATGGCCCGTCTGGGGACCGCCTTCCCCGCGGTGGCCCTGGCACTTGTGGCAGTGGCCCTGGCTGGAGTCAGAGCCCAGGGCGAAGCCTTCGAGGAGCCTGACTATTACAGCCAGGAGCTCTGGAGGCGCGGGCGCTACTATGAGAATGGGGAGCCAGAGCCTGAGCCGGAGCTCTTCTCGCCTTCACAGCATGAGGACCTACGGGTGGAGGAGCAGGAACAGCAGGAGCCGCACCAGCAGGGGCCCAGGAAGCCCAAGAAGGCCACTAAGCCCAAAAAGGCTCCCAAGAGGGAGAAGTTAGTTGCAGAGACGCCTCCACCAGGTAACTTTTTGCCTCGGGCAGCCCTAAGGGGCACTCCAGGGGACACTTGGCTTCCAGTATGTTTTCTTGAGTGAGCCCAGCCAAAGCCTGTGGTGCCGGTTCTACTCACTAGAGACTGCATCTGAGCTCAGCCCAGCTTTCTCTCCCTGTCCCCCTCAGGCAGAAACAGAATGGTGCTCTTTGGGAAGCTGCCTGGGGGAGCAGCCCGGTGTCCTAGGATTGATGCTCCGCAGGCACAGGCGAAGGAGGCATCTGTTGTTTCTTCCTGCTCTGCACCAGTCAGAGGTGTTTTCTTCAGACTGATTTTATCAATGGGCACGTGCCTGGCTGGTGTCATTTGGCAGATGGCCTTGGCCGGCAGTGCCCCTTCTCAGCTCCCTCCACCCCCTGTCTATGGGCCCCTTAAACCCACTATTCACAGGATGGCACAGTCCCAGTTTCAGACTTTGGATCACTCTTGGTCCCTGCAGCAGCCAAGATTCTGCCTTCTTGGAAAGGGCAGACTACAGGAGCCCTGGAAAGCTCTGAGTTCCTGGCAGCCTGGAGTGCTCTATCCATTCCTTGGACCAATCTCAAATCCATCCTCACTTTCTTCTGGTCCAGCCTTTATCACAAACCCGTGAAGAGGAGTTTCTCTTAACTGTTTTAGATAGTGATTGCTCAGTGCCCACTATTTTATAACAAGGGAAGCCAGCAGGACAGTGACTAAATTCTATGGCCTTGCAGTGTCTTTGCCTGAAAGGAATCGTGTGCCAGACCACAGAGCTCTGGGCTCAGAAGTGGCTTTCATTTGGTAGGACAGATATTAAAGTCACCAGGCAGGGTGGCCAGGGAAGCCTCAGACACTCTTGAACCCTGTTTGAGTACCACCCTCGTATATGGCTGAGTCCCTGCCTTCTGCCATGAACAGTTCCGAAGGTTGGGCAAACCCAAACAGAACCATAGAGACTTCCCCTCTTTCTCTAGGGGTTGATGGGGATTAAGACATAGAAAGGCTGCCATGGCTCAGCATGAAGGGGTGGGATGAGATGCTGATTTTTGGTAGTGCCCCGTGGTCTCCTTTAGTTCTCGTCCTGGCTCTGACAGATGGCTAACCTTGTCACATTACAGATGAGGAGACTTCGGCTCCTACAGGAGAGGTAACATCTTGTCATTGTTCTGCCTGGGAGAACCGAAAGCCTGCCTTACCAGTCTTAGGGTTACCATTTTGGAGCCTGGAACTTGAGTTCTACTTTTGGAGCCTCAATTGCTTCGCCCCCAGATAGAAGAGTGCCTGCCATTGTAGTTTACTGGGTCTGACACTGCCAAAACCTCTCCTAGCATCCTTTGGTGTGCCCTGAACTTGGAGGTGTGCTTGTTATATGGGAGCTCTTCATCCACACCACATATGGTCTCTAAGTGTCTGCCCAGCACCAAGTGTTAGGCACGGAAGCCCCGGGGAGAGAGAACATAAGACAAACAGGCTGCTCCTCCCAGGTCCTCACGGAATGTGTAACTTCGGGGAGGTAATCAACATAGGCATAGAACATGGAATGTCAGGAAAATAGATAATGGAAGGGACAGGCCAGTGTTTCCCAGGGGGAGATGACTACTAGGCCTGATCAATAAGCCGACTTATTGTTTGGGCGCTCCTACTGGTGACGTTATAGTCTTTCCTGACACTTCAGAAAGTCACAGCCAGACTCAGCAGTGCCCCCAACTAACATGTCTAGGGCTCAACTATTATAACCCCAAAGTGGATCTCTCTTTTTGGAGCATAAGTGGTTATCAGCCTAGGATGGGGTCTCTGAAGGAGAAGTCAGGTATAATCTGATTTGCAAGAAAAGGGTCCTTTGCTTTCTGGGCAGCCATCTTGCAGACAGAGGTTGGCCACTGGACAGGAAGTTAACTGTTCCGGGTGAATACTTAGCCACCTGGGTCCTGTCTCCAAACGGAAGACACATCCCGGAACACCAGGATCAGGCTCACAGGCCTTTAGGGAGCTGCTTCCTGGTTCACTGCTGTTTCAGCCATTTTCCTAGTGAGTCAGGTAGGGCCTTTAGAGCTTCCACAGCTAGGGTGAGTGTGACATCCATTGTGGTAGGTTAAGCTAATGCCTCTCTGTCTCCCTCCATCTTCCCCCGCCCCCACCTGTGTGTATTCAATAAAAACTGTGGCGCGCATAGGTCTGCATGTAGTAGGGGAGAGATTAGGTTAGATTAGATTAAAATGATCTTGGTTAGGGGGGCTCTGAAGAATTTGTGTACTTCAACTGCATAGAGAGAAGATGATTATACCCCACAGTAAGGTGGCTGATACATTGCAGTCACAGTGTCGTAAAGACACTTTTCTGTATGGTCAGCTATTTTATGAACCAATTGCCAACCTTAGAAATGTGCTTCAGAGGAAGGAAGTTGGTATTCTGCTCTGGGATGTTAGATGTAAGCTTCTGGAGTTTACTGCCTGACTGTTGCATGCTGGGTTCCAGGACCAGCTAGGGACAGAGGTGGGAGCAGAGGACAAGATTGAGTGATGGACCAGAGCATAAAGCAGAGAACTGATTTAGGTAGCTCATGTGCATCATATTTGGAGACAGTGAAATGTTTTCCTGTTACCTCCTGGGAGCTAAAAGTTGGAGTTGGTAAAGGAGATACTAGAGAGAGAGAGAGAGAGAGAGAGAGAGAGAGAGAGAGAGAGAGAGAGAGTTGAGTACTAAGAGGACATTCCTGTAGATCCCTGAGGAGGCTGGTACAAGGGGTATCTGGTCTAGCTTTGAGCTTCGGCTTCTATCCTTGGCAACCAGAGAAATGCCCTGTGGATTCCATGTGCTGATATCTGTGGATCACCCTGGTGCTGTTTGTATTTTGATGATAATTCCACTTCCCCAAGAGGCACTGTCCAGGTGCCAGCAGTCTCTATAAATTGGCTTATCTAAAACCTGGACATAAGTCAGGTTAGAACTATCAGTCTTTTAAGTTAGGATAGATGGTAGAGTGCTTTATTTAATTGACAAAATTGATGGACTGAGTATTAAGTGTATCTTATACTTTACAGATTGTAGAATGGTAATAGTTGTACTCAATTTATATCTGAGAGAAAAGAGCCTTTTAATTGGACAGAAAGGGGGAAATGTTGTGGGTTGTCCTGGTACTATTTGTATCTTGATGCTAATTCTGCTTCCCTAAGAGGGACTGCCTGGGATGAGTGAATCTTGTACTCAGGTGACTTCATGTGAACCTTCTCCCCATTTTAACTTGTAAAATAAAGGCTAGAGCCAGTGATTGGGCAGTGGAAGAGAGGTGGAACTAAAAAGTTTTGGGGAGAGGAGGAGAAAGGGGAGAAAGGAGAGAGAGGAAGATTGAAGAGAAGGAGGTGGAAGGAAAACGGAGTCGAAGCCTGTGGCCTGGAGAAACCTCAAGTTAGAAGTGATCTCATAGTGGGGTAGATCTGCCCAAGCTCGGCACACAGCTTGTATTCATATTAACTGAGTGGTGTTTTCCTTGTATGGGCTTATTTGGGTTGGAGATTTGCCGCAACAGAAAATGGACTCCTTAGCCAACTGAGAGTACCACTGAGCAAGCATTCCTACCTACTGGGATGGTCGGTTATCAGCTTGACACACCCGAGAAGAAGGGACCTCAATTGAAGAGTCACCTCCATCAGATTGGCCTGTGGATATGTCTGTGGGGGACTTTCTTGATTGCTAACTGATGTAGGAGGGCCCAGCCCACTGTGGGTGGTGCTCTCCTTAGGCAGGTGCTCCTGGGCTATACAAAAATGATAGCTGAGAAAAACCAGCAAACAGCCTTCCCCTGTGGTTTCTGCTTCAAGCTTCTGCCTTGAGCTCCTTCCCTAGCATCCCCTGATGATGGACTATAACTTGTAAGTTAAAATCAACCCCTTCTTCCCCAGGTTGCTTTCAGTCATGGCAAACTAGAACACCTACTCTGAAAAGGGAAAACTTGAAATGTTTCAAAATCTGAACACCGCTGTACCCACAGTGATTATGCACCAGAAAGCTTCGCTTTAACTCAAAGTGACCTCCAGGCTGTATGTGTGGTGTACATGGCACATCGATGAATTCCACGGTTGGGAAAAGCCTTGAAATCTGAACTGCTTTTGTTCCTAAGAACTTGCATGAGGGATGCTTAAGCAGTACTCCATTTTTCAGTGGAGCAGGGCCCTGCTATACTGAATGGAGAAGAATACTGAAAGGCATTTACTTAAGGGTTTGGTTTAAAATAATTACAGACCAAAGGAACTTACAGAAATATTAGGGTGAGGTCCTGTGACCCATCCCTCAGTTTCCACTAATGGAAAATGTTAGGTAACTCTAGTGTGTGTTTGCTAACATCGGCAGCCTCTGCATTTTGGACCAAGCATACATGTGCTTGGAGAGGGTTGGTGTCCTGCGTATTGTAAGATATGCTGCTTTGACCTATGAGATACTGGTGGGACCTTCCTCTCTGCCTCACAAACAAAATGTCTGTAAACATTTGCCAGCCATCTGCAGGGGGTTGAGAATCACCACTGGCTTTTGAAAGCACGGCATAGATTGTTATAAAGACCATTAATTGGGTTATAATGTTACATTTAAGAAGATTCTCCATGTATTTGTGTGTGTATGTGTATGTGCTTGCTTGAATATGTATGCGTTTCAGTAGTTTCTTCATGCACGTGTGCATATGTATGTGTACGCTTGCATGCATATGTATGTATATATATATACATATATATATATGTATGCTCACGTGTGTGCTTCTCTATGTGTGTATGGGTTCCCTAAGATAAAGGACTGTGGAGTCCTTTTCTGAGAGTTAGGGGACTTTGGTGTCATAGTCTGTTCAAGGTCTTTCTTTAAGCATCACTTTGACCTAGAATATTAGAACGTTTAGGAAAGTAAATGGTCACAGTGCAAATTCCTGTCCACTGCAGGGTTCAGACAGTGGCTACTCAGCTTCCCCTCACCCCTCCCCAGATGGGCTCTTCCCACTTCAAGGCCGTCAACTCATTGGATGGGCAGTACTGACCGCTAGAATAGTCTCCCTCATTGACAACCTCCTTTTAACTCTGTTTATTCAACTGTTTCTGGTTGAATCCTACAGTTTCTGAAGTTGAAACGCCTTGTGTTCCTAGGAGTGAACTTCAGGTCCCTAGTGTTCCTAATCCAGCAGGGAGAATAAGATATCAGCCCCATGGGGTCATGCCAGTGCATTTAGGGGTGTGCTTACTTTAAGGTGACTTTGAGTTGTAGCCACCCTCCTTTTGTAGGATAGAATGTAGCTAACTGCTGGGCAGTGGTGACACACATCTTTAGTCCTAGAATTCCAGAAGCAATGGCAGGTGGATCTGAGTTCGAGGCCAGCCTAGTCTACAGAGCGAGTTCCAGGACAGCCAAGGCTACACAGAGAAACCCTGTCTCGAAAAACAAACAAACAACATGTAGCCAACTGATAGACCACAACTGCATAATTCACGTGCCTTTCCCATCCCTATGGCAGAAAGAAACAACAAAACAAGACTGGGAGTAAGTGATTTGGATACTTTGTTTTCTTTCTCGAAGGCTCCTTGGCTTAGAAGCAGGCGGGAATTCCGAGGCTTTCATTGTGATTTCCCACTGACTTCTTTGTAGTATTTCCAGGCTAGAATGTCCTAGTGTTAGCATCAGAACAAACTCACACAGGCACCCCCTAGTCCTGAGCTACTCTCTCTGGGATGTGTAGTGTGCAGAGGGTCATGTTTGTAGGTTTATGCCCAGAATCATCCAGTTTGCATTTAGTATGTGTATTTCCCAGATGTCCAAGGTAAGAAAATAAATATTTGAGCATATTTGCTTGTAAACAATGCCTTTTCTGTGTGAGCTCTTACTGACTGATGGGAAGGGCTTTCCTGTAGAGCTTTGCCCCATCTCTTCTTGGGCAAGGGAAGCCCGGCCTTTGATGGAAATGCCCTGTCTTGGGCAAAACTGAAGTGTGAGGATTAGGAGTGTATTTTGTCAACATTTTGGTACGATTTTTAATAAACCCAGGGAGCATACTTAAAGAACAAGAAAGCCTTGATGTCAGTCTATATGCTTTGGCATTAAACCCGAAGTATTTCATCCAAGTCAACTGTCCGCAAAGCTCCAAGGGAAGGGATGGATTAGGGGAAAAAAATCATTGCTTCCTGAGGCACTGCCGTCCTTTCCAGAATGCTTTCCAAAGTTAACTGACTGCTGGACCGTTCCCTCTACCTGTGTCCACGGTTCCAGATATCAGAGTTGTGCCTCGAGAACAGGGGGTGGAGACCTTCCAGGGATCCAGAAAGCCAGATTGCTTCCGTGGTTCTAAAACAGCCACGGTGTTTCCCCATCTACTTCTTGTGTCTGTGACTTACAAATCATGCCAGGGACAAAACCAGTTTTAGTTTTGGATTTTGCGGTAAGGCTTCCTTTTCATGTCCCAGAGCACTAAAAGGATGAGTGCATAGGCTTAGCCTCACCAGCAGTCCACAGGCTCTGCAGTCTGAGGCCCTCTCAGGTCCCTGCCACTTGAGCCCTGAAACCTTTGAGTTAGGTTTCTTTGACTGGCTGTGGGAAGGATTAGTATTTCTAAGAGGCTGACTCTCATCTAGCTGCTCATTGGCTCTTGTGGATGACTGACATGACAAAGAACACCTCCATGTATTAATCAGCCTCCGATGCTACAGATCTGATGCACTATGTACTCCAAGCAGTGCATGTGCGGTGCTCCCTGGTAAGCCTGCGGAGGGGGGAGGGGGATTCAGAGCCAGCTAAAGGCAGGACTCCGCCCCTTACAGGCACACGTGACTTTCCAAGCCTGGACTCCTCGGTGGAAGATTGTGTCAAAAATACAGTGCCTGGGGTTGGGGATTTAGCTCAGTGGTAGAGCGCTTGCCTAGGAAGCGCAAGGCCGTGGGTTTGGTCCCCAGCTCTGAAAAAAAAAAATACAGTGCCTGCTGAAGTGTGAGGTTCTGATGGGGTGGGAAGCAGTGTCGCCTTTCCCCTGCTCCTGGAGTACCTGCCGGGTCTGTAGATCCTGACAGACGAATGCGCTTGGGTCGTTGGCATCTCCTCTCTCCTCTTAGCCCCTTTCCTCAAGCCACATGAAACCATCTCCAAATACAACCCTCCAGTACATGCTTGCTTACCTCAGCCTGATCTCAGTAGAATGAAACCCAGACAGGTAGGTGCCCAGGGTACCCCGCACAGCCCACTGCGGAGGGCTCACACACTCCTGCATGCACCCACCTGCCTGGCGCTGTTACTGGACTGTTTCCTCAAAGACAAAGAACTCGACGTGGTTGTGGTTGAGAATCAGGAAGGTGGCTGACTGACTGCATAGAGCGATGGTTCTCAACGTTCCTAATGTTTCGATCCTCTAATGGTCTATAGTGGTGACCCCCAACTATAAAATTATTTCATTGCTGCTTCAAAACTGTAAACGTTCTACTGCTGTGAATTGTAATGTAAGTATCTGTGTTTTCCAATAATCTCAGGCAACCCCTGTGAAAAAGTCATGGCCCACAGGTTGAGAACCATTGGTACAGAGAGTGGGAAGGTTGGGTTCGGAGTCACTGCCTTGGCGGCTGAGTCCTTGTACCCTGGTCCCAGGGGATTGAAGCTCACCAGGCTGCTTTCTCATGCACTCCAGAAGAATAAATGGAGGTGGGGGGTGGCATTCCTGGGTAGATTGATTTGGACCTGGCCCTAGTGTAGTGACACTTGTGTCTCCCTGGTGGCCCTCAGTGTCCTCTCTCTACCAGACCACTGAGGTCACCCACGGCTGGAAGCAAGTGTGTCATCTAAATGCTGCACTGATTCTCAGATTCATTCCACTCCATACCCTGTTTCCTCGGACACTAACTGTCCTCAGCATCCCCCTCCTTGTGCCTGGTCCATTTCCTGCTCCTTTCTGTATAGAGCAAGGAATTCTTTTTTATTCTTTCTTGAAATAATAATATGACTAAATAATTTCTCCTCCCGCTTTCTTTCCTCCACCCCCTTCCATGCATCCCCTTACTCTTTCAAATTCATGGCTTTTCTCTATACATATATACATTTAAACACACACACACCCCTAAAAACATAACTACAACCTGCTCAGTTTGTACAGTGTTATCTGTATGTTTATGATCTCGGGGCTGACCACTTGATATTGGTTAACCATTTGGAAGCCTTTTCATTGGAGAACCATTTCTCCTGCTCTCAGCATTCCCTCGTTGCCTAAAGTTCTTTGTCTGGAATTGAGGCCTCTTGAGCTTGCCCTTTTCATATTAGAATATCCACTGATGACGTCATTGCTCAGGTTTCGTTCACTGATGACGTCATTGCTCATGTCTTCTTCACTGATGACGTCATTGCTCATGTCTTCTTCACTGATGATGTCATTGCTCATGTCTTCTTTCACTGATGATGTCATTGCTCAGGTCTTGTTTAGCCAGCCAAATTGGTAAGACTTCATGGATGTCTCTCTCATATTTCCAGAAGACCCAACCACAGAAAATGTCCTGTTCCTCTGACCCTCACAATCTTTCTCCCTCCTTTTCTGCAATGATCCATGAACCTTAGGTGTAGGAATTATGTTGTAACCTATCAGTTGGGACCGGGCATCACATAATCCCTTGTTTCCTGCATTTTGACTGGTCATAGTTGTCTGTGATAGTGTTTATCTGTTGCAAAGAGAAGTTTCTTTGATGAGGGGTGAGAGCTACATTTATCTGTGGGTATGGGGACAATCTTTAGAATGTTGTTAGGGATTGTGCTGGTTTAATAAGGTGCTGGTGTAGGTTCTCTTCAAGATCAATGTCTTCACCTAGCCCCGAGTAGGAGTAGGTAGCTAGGTTTCAAGCACCAGGCCTGAGTAGGTTTTAAGTTCCATAGACAGTTGTTAGTTACTGCTAAGGTACCACTGTTGCACCCTTAGGGCCTCTACTATGCTGTGCTGGCCTTTGTTGTGGATCACTGTCCGCAGAGCCAGGTAGGAGGACTGTTATTTGCTTCTCTTCCTTGGGAGCCTGCATGACACCTTCTGATACCACAAAAACTGGTCCTCAGGGAGGGGGCTTCAGGTCAGATCCAGATCAGGTGTCATGTTAAAATAATAGTTAAAACAATCTTAGTCCTGGAGAAGCAGAGGCAGGAGGATGGCTGTGCATTTGTTCAGCAGGCTTGGCAAGTTCCAGGTAAGTGAGACACACTGTTTAAAATGGAAAAAAAAATGGTGGACAGTGGATGAGTCTTCTGACATCTACATGCCCGTGTACAAACCTTCTGCGTACCCTAACACATGTCACACAAGTGGCCATCCACAAAACGCACACACACGAACTGCAGGATACATTTCCGAGAGAGAGATGTTTAGATTGTGTTACTGGAGAGCTACCAAGAGATCCTCATGTGGCTCTTTTTCCTTCCTGCCATGGGTTTCTTACCAAGAATCATGTAAGAACTGCCAGCGCCCTGGCCAGCTCCCCTCTTCACGGGGAGTGCAGAGCCCTCCAGCCTGGAATTTCCCAGGGAAGCAGAGACTGCAGGGAAGCAAAGGGCTTTTCAGTTTGGGGTTGGTGGAGGGTTGCTACTGTAAGCTCCTTGTGTAGCAAGGGGAAAAATAGTTTTCTATTAAGCCAGAGGAATTATATTTATCACCGCAGACCAGAATAGAACATGTGGCCGGCATTAGCGCTGCAGTTTGCTACTTTTAAGGAATTCTCCGTTGTCACGCGGCCCAGATGGAGATGCTGATCAGACTCTGGCTCCTTCTCTGAACGCTATTCCCACTTCTCTTTCTTCTTTCATCTGTACAGAGCATATGGTGTCTTTCTTGTTCTGGGGGGAGGGAGGGCCTATGGAAGAAGCCTTTGTGCTGGCAGGGAAGGCCCCTTGGAGTTAGTTGGTCACTAGCTCTGTTACTTCCTGGCTGTCAGTGACCTTGGTGGGGAGCCCTCTTCCTCACTCTAGGCCATCAATTCTCAACGTGTGGGTCGAGACACCTTTGGGGTGTGTCACACAGCAGATATTTACATTAGCATTCGTAACAGTGGCAAGATTATAGTTATGATGTAGCAACAGAAATGACTTTGTGGTTGGGGGTCACCACTATATGAGGAACTGCATTAAAGGGTCACAGTGTTAGGAAGGTTGAGAACCACTGACCTAGGCCGTCATGTCCCCAACTGTAAAATGTTCCTTGCAGTGAACATGTCTTATACATTTTAGAGCCCGCTGCCCCTGGTAGCTGTTAGCAAATGAGGCAGTATTAGTGATGTGTGGGCATCAAGATAATGCTGGCCAGACAGGGACAAGAGCTGTCTTTTGCACCTTGATTGTCCTTGCTCTAACTTCCTGTATGGCAGGCTCTTCTATTGAGGAGGGAATGAAGTAGAGAGGTCAGACTGGTGGCCCTGGGGGTATCCTGGGTGTATGTGTCTCCCAGGTACAAGCCTGGACAATGGCTCACATGTCTTTCATGCTCTGGAAGGCTGTACCCCCCATACCTGAGTTGGCTAGTCTTTTATACAGAGGCCTTCCCAAGTAGGGGCTTTCTGTATGGCATTCTTGCTCTTAAAACTACAAGTGAGTGATGATCTGAGCTCGACAGTCTTGCTTAGCTAAACCTTCCCTGACTGGATCTCACTTTCCCTCCCTTCTCCTCAGCACTTCAATCAAATCCCTGTATTAGACTTTGCTTAGAGGCAACTTGACTCTAGGCAGATGCTATCAGAGCCCCTCCAAGGAGGATTAGATGGAAGTGGGGGATCAGGAAAGGGAGTTAGGTTGATGCCAGAGCAGAGACTGGAAAGATGGAAAGGAGCCAATCAGCTTGAGAGTAGAGGGATGGGCGTGCCCATGAAGGAGACAATTTATGCCAAGTGTTGGTATAACCGAGGTGAGGGGACAATGTGAGGAGAAAATGGAAGGTGAACATTAGGCTCCCAGGTTACTCCCCAGTTAGTGAGCAAGAGACTCACTCACAGGTTCACAAGCCCTGGGCCTTAGAAGAATTGGATATGAGAGCTCAGCATAGGGAACATGTTAGCTTTGATGTCCAAGTCCAGCTTTGACCTCCAGTTCCTGCTATTATTCCTAGTGCCCCACGGAGGCTCAGCAGCATTTTGTAGACTTACAGTACTTAACAATGTGTAGTTGTACACAGGTCTGTGAGGGGTGGTTACCTCTATACACACTGAGCATCTTCTTTAACCACAGACTCCTTACCAGCCAAGGCTCTGGGGACTGGGGAGCAAAGCTAGGAACAGTTTTCTGCAGGAGAAGACCGTGAGTTCCCACACCCAGAGGCTCCTCTGATCCACACAGTAATATCATTTTCCTTTCCTTTCCTTTCTAGGTAAAAATAGCAACAGAAAAGGCAGAAGGAGCAAGAATCTTGAGAAAGCTGCCCGCGATGACCATGGTGTCCCTGTGGTTCGTGAGGATGTCAGAGAGAGTAAGTGAAGATCTTGGAGGGTCCTTGACCCTCTTCTGTCATCTGCCCGTAGTGAGTACAGGCAGCTCTCATGGCTGCTTGGTCACAGATACCCTGTAGGGTGATTGTCTGGACCTGGATCGTTCTTAGTTATTCTGCAGATATCTCAGCAGCTCAAAATTTTCTAGGGGAGGCATTAGTGTCTTATCAAGATTTTCATGATTAAATTGCTCGAGTCACTTCCAAATTTCCTGTCCTTTCCCTTAGACTATCCCTCCTGGAAGTCCGTATTATTGTGATCTCTTTGCTGCCGACAGCTTTGGTTGTGTATTTCTTGTCTCCCGACGCAACACATTGTCTCTGGGGTCACTGATTCTGCAGTACAAGTCCTGACGTCATGCAGCCGTATGAGACTTTCTGTTGTGTAATTCCTCACCCTAGTGTGTTCAGTGGTAGGGCTGGGTGCATAGTTTGATTGATTAAGTAGTTTCCGGGCATACACGAAGCCTTAGGTTTCATCCTAGCACAGCACACACCAGATGTGATGGTGCACACCTAAATGACCAGCACTAAAGAAATAGAGGCTGGAGGATCAGGAATTTAAGGTCATCCTCAGCAACATAGAAAGTTGGAGAACAGTCTGGCATCTATGAGATTCTGTCTCAAACAAGCCCTAAAACCAAACCCCCAAATTATAGAAAAAGGATGGGGGCTGGAGAGATGGCTCAGTGGTTAAGGGCACTGACTGCTCTTCCAGAGGTCCTGAGTTCAATTCCCAGCAACCACATGGTAGCTTACAACCATCTGTAATGAGATCAGATGACCTCTTCCGGTGTGTCTGAAGACAGCTACAGCATAGTTATAGATAATAAATAAATAAATCTTTAAAAAGAATGTTCGGTGTTATTAGTTAGACTCACAGAGGAGTACTAACCTCTTAGCTGCAGCTATGAATATTCTTAACTTTTTGTCACTATTATCATATCTTTATTGTTCCAAACTTCAATATTCAGGATCATTTTTTTTTTTTTCTGTAGGGCTGTGTGTCCTGTGGTGGCTCTGCCACAGGGCACGGCCACTTGGGGAGGCAGAATGTGGAGAGTTTGACTGTGCTTACCCCAAGCAGCCACGGGGTGGAAAGAGGCTGTTGGGAAGTACTAGCACATAGATAGCTCTTGGGTGGGAAGATTGGGGCTGGTTGGGGGTCCCTGGGCCTGCAACAGGCCTGGAGTTCTGAGGTTCTCAGGCTCTTGGACATCCAGGCACTGCTGGGAGTTGTGGAAGAGCTGAGAACATAGTGGGGGCCCAGAGGCTGGGTCTAGCCCTGGAGCAGGGAGCTGGGCAGGGGTGGTGATGGTAGTAGAGCAGAGGTGCAAGGGAAGGGAGCTCCAGCTGGTCCCATAGAGACTGTCCTTTGCTTGACAGAGGACGTCTTGGTGGCAGTTGTGACTGGGAGTACAGAGAGGCCTTCTGCAGGAGATTAGACTGTAGCTCTGTAGACAAAGGCCTTCTCCATGACTTCCCACAGGTAGATCCCAGTGAGAAGAGACAGTCTGTGATTCCAAATGATTTATTGTCATGGTGGACCATACCGCACTTCTCAGGGTGAGCCTGAGATTAAACACCTTTTGCAAGGAGGAATGTCTGGGAAGGGAATCTTATTGGCAATGTCCTCTGGGCCTCTAGGTTCCTCATTAGCATGGAGATCTCTCTCTTGATCTCTTGTCTCTTATGTGAGAAGCATGGCACATGTTCCAAGTCAGGAGTCCGGCCGGGAGCTGGGAGTCACCTAAGTCTCAGGTGTGTGCCCACTGAGTCTCTGGGTCTCCACTTGTTATACCTTACCAAACTTCCTGGCATGGTTTTATGTCCCACAACTTTTCTGCTAATATTAATAATAGTGACAATTTACTAAGTGTATATGATACTAGCTAGATCCTTTGCTCAATGTCTGACCTTTCTAGGCACTCTGCTGAGCACTGTGGGTACTATTACCACTACCATCCTCCTCCCTCCGATTCCTCTTTCTCTTCCTCCCCCTCCTCCTTCCCCTCCCCTCTCCTCCTCCTCCATTTTGTAGAGTAAGGGAGGGGACTGTGGCCAGGGTTATGTAGCAAAACAGCACTGGGAATGAAAGATTCCAGGATTACTGACTTTTTGCTTAGAAATAACAGCAGATGAAAAAGTAGCCAAACATTTTGCAGGTTTGCACAGGACTCGCTCTCAGCTGCCACATCTACTCCTGAGCTGTGCCACAGAGGTGACCGTCACCAGGGAAGTTGCACATTCTCTTTGGCACAATGAATGACAGGGCTTGGGGCCGTGTGCCTAACCAACAACCTGCCATCAAAGAAATCACTGCTCTGACTGACAGCACGATCCAAACAAAGAGAAGCCAATCCTTAGGAGCTCCTGCAGTCATTTATGTCTATTCTGTCTGGAGATGGAAACTGAGGTACCCAGGGAAAAGACCTTGACCCTTGGGAGCGTGTGTTGAGTGCACAGTGTGTAGCTAGGGCTGTGACTCTGACCTCGTGTTGAGTCAGGTTTTTTAGCATCTGCAATGGTTGGTTTTATTCATGAACTTGACCCCATCTAATATTACCTAGGAAGAGAGGCCACACGAAGGATTATTTACTTTGGGTTAACCTTGTGGGTCTATCTGTGGGGAATTGTTCTAATTAAGTAATTGATTTGAGAAGACCCAGCCCACCATGAGAGGCACCATTCCCTAGGCAGTGGGTCCTGCACTGTTTAAAAATGAGGAAACTTTAAGTAAGTCTAAGTAAGCACGAATGTGTCCATTTCTCTCTGCTCTTGACCGTGCATGTGATGTGACCCATGGCTTTCAATTCTTGCCACCTTGAACTCCACAGTGGCAGCTAGATAAACTTGTGTCTTCTTTAAGTCATCCTTGGTCAGAGTATTTTATCATAGTGACGAAAGATGAAACTAGGACAGTCTCCCCTTTGCCTCCTTATCTGTCAGTGACTATCAGCCGTTCCTTTATGGGGCGCATATGCCACCAGGCTGAGGTCACTGCCGAGTGTGAGCTGCAGGAACACTTTGGAATTTTGCTGCCAACCGATCTGTACTTGAGGTTTTTTTCAGTGTCTGGTGAATGCTTGAGTGCTTTCAAACATATTTTAAAACATATTTTGTCCAGATTTTCTCTTAGTAGCTTCAGCAGAAGGGGTGGGTTGGATCATCTTAATTTCTCTTTCTCAGAATTAGAAGTTATTAAAATGGGGGAGGCATTTCAGAAAGATTTTTTTGAGGTCCATTTCTACACACACACACACACACACACACACACACACACACACATATGCACATGCACACAAAATGTGCACACATACATGCACATATGCAGAAATGCATGCACACATGCACACATGCAGTGTTCACATGGCATTTCCTCTTTTCTGTCACAAATGCCCCCACTGGCAAGCTTATTTTCTTGATTTGCCCTCGTGGATGGGGTCACTCACCTCACAGGCAGCTATTACATCTTCAGTTCAAGGAATATCCTATCATATTAGCCTGTGAGATTATCCTATATTTTTTAAAGGAATGATGGATGAGAACATGGAAAGGGAAGAATAATGGCTCCCTGTTGCATAGCGGAGGAAAGGAAAGAGAGACTGTGGGTGTTGACTAGAAGGTTTGCACTGAAGACAAATGACAGAGACCTTAAAAGTGTCTGAAGTCTTTGGGGACTTCTGTAGGATAGTGTTGATCAAGGCTGGGTTGCAGACACACCTCTGGACCTGGAATCCATCTCCTTAGACCATGTTAGGAGCCTGGCTAGAGATGTGACAGAAGATTGAGGTGGCCCACATATCTACTATATCAAGTCCAAGGTATTGGCCATTGCGCATGTTCATACATTTTTTTTTTTTTTGTGAGGTGATGGGCTCTAGAGATCCTGTCCCCTAATGTGCTGTAGGTGGATGGATGACTCCCTTAGCCAAGGAAATTGTGCCTGAAGAACTTTCCCAAGACAAATGTGTGCTTAGCTGTTATGTGGCTAAAGTGCTATACCAGTTTGGTGAGGCATCCCAGGTACACTCTGGGTGGTGTTCTATGATCAGCTACGAGGCTGCTTGAACACTTATCTACGTCTCCACCTCTTTCTGTGCCCACAGCTTTTGCTATGTGACTTTCCAGTCCCCTTCCCAAAGTTGAAAGCTACTTGACTTTAGGCTGACCCACATGCCTTGTGGGACTGATAGAATAAACAGAGTGATTTGTGTGCTGGTCTGTTACCAAACATCCACACCCAGGCCACTGGCCCAACTTGCTGAGTGGTCACCAGCAGTCTTCTTTTTTGGTGTTGGGATAACTTACCTAACCATTTCTGTTCCAACATTTCCTAAGAATTTAGGGAAGGATCCTTGTGGAAACTTGACTGGAAGAATGTGTAGGCATTTGCCTGCTCCAGGAAGTCACACGAGAAGATTATCAGAAATCATCTACTTTTCTAGCTGCCACAGATCCTGGAATTAAAGTTGGGGCACACACAGGAGCTGTTTTCTCCTGCTTCCATTTGACTCACACATGGTAGCTGTTCCTCCACATCTGGTAATAGGTTCAAGTGTTTTTCCCTTTGTGAGTCTCAGGCTTCTAGGGCAAGTCTGGGAGTGGTTACAAAATTTTTCAACCAGAATTCTCTGAACTCTAAGACAATTCAAGTAATTGAGAGTTTTATGGGACACAAGTCATCCTGAGTTCAAGGTGAAGAAGTTTTATCTTTTAAAATCTTCTTTAAGAAACAGGTTTTGTTTTGTGTTTTGTATGAAATAACTGTAGATTCACAAGAAGTTACCAAAAAAAAAGTACCAGGAGAAGGGTCTGATTTACCTTTCCCTCTGCCCCTACCAGTGTGGATACTTTACATGACTATAGTAAAATAATAGAGTCAAGAAACTAACTTGGACAAGGACAGACCATGTTCAGATATTCAGATTCTGCCAGCTATACATGTATATGTGTGCATGTGCATACATGTGTGTGTGTAGCATGCATGTGCATGTGTGCGTATATATGTGTGTGTAATGGACATGTGTGCATATATGTGTGTGTGCATGTATGTGTGTGTGCATGTACATGCATCATGCATGTGTATGTGTAACATGCATGTGCATATGTGTGTATATATGTGTGTGTACATGGGCATGTGTGTGCATATATGTGTGTGTATGCATATGTGTGTGTGAGTGTGTGTGTGTGTGTGTGTGTGTGTGTGTGTGCATGCAGGACTGTGCAGCTGCATCTTGTATGGTTTCTGGAAACACTGTCCCATCAGAGATTCTCTGGGCTACTTCTTTATAGACGCTCTGTTCCCCATGCTCAGTCTCTGACTCCTGGCAACACAGATCTGTTCTCCAAAGTGTTGTCTCTGTAAGACAGTGAGATACGCAGAATCATATACTATGTAACCTTGGAGACTGGCTTTCTTACATTTAGCATGGATCTCTTTTAGTCCTTCTGAATTGGATCTGGTTTAGTGTTTTTATGATGTGGTAGTTAGGCAGAGCTAAGCCATTAAAATATTATTAAAGGCTAACATGTATAGAGAGAACGATGGTAATATAAGGCTATAACTCATTGAAGTGTGTAATCACCACACATTGATTTGGGTTGTCATGGACACCACACAGTGTGCAAATGTGTCATTGTAATTGCAATTTATGACACGAAGATTGTGCTGGAATCTTTGAAGTCTGCTCTGACCCACAACTAGCTAAGCCCCTGCTTCTCTTTAGAGACTGCTGTGATCAGAGGTGAACTGTGTGATTTGGAGTTTGATACTTTTTTGATTTGATTTCTTTTCTGGTTATCATGTTTGTGAGGCTCATCCATGTTGCTGCATACACCATGACTCGTTTATCTTCATGGGTCTGTAGTACTCCACAGCAGGACTATATGTACCACCGTCTATGTGCTCATTTCCCTGTTCATAGGTATTTGATGTGAATTTTACCTTTTGGCTATTACAGAGTGGATTCGGGACCATTTTTATGAGTCTTTTTGTCTATACCTCCAGTAGAGTTGCTCAATCATAGGGAATGAGTATCTTCAATAAGTGCTGTTAGGGGGGGCCTGGGGACATGGCTCACTTGGTAAAGTGTTTGATTTGCAAGCATGAAGACATGAGTTTGGATCCCCATATTGGAAATAAAAATGCTGGGCAAAGAGACACACACTTATAATCCCAGTGCAGGGCAGGAGGAGACAGGGCGTGTGTATAAGGGAATCCTCCATTCACTAGCCAGTCCTTCTAACCAAAATGGTAAGCTCCAGGTTAAATGAAAGACTTTCTAAAAACAAAATAAGACAGAGAACAAACAGAGAAGACAGGAGATCTTGACCCCTGACCTCCATTGGCATGTGCACAGAAACTTACATGCCCGATCATGCACATACAAGCATGCACACATACATACATAACGCCTCATACACAGAGCTGGCAGAGAATTTTCCAAGTTGATGGTGACTATCAGCGTTCCCACAGGCAGCTGCTTCTCTTCCTTAAAAGCCCACGTTTGGTCTTAGCAGCCATCTCTACGTTTTTCATGTTGCCGCATGTGCTGCTCTTGTGGTGGCCTCACTTTGTACTTTCACGGTAACTAATGTCGACTGCTTCTTTGCTGTTAGAATGATTTGTTTCGTTCAGCCCCACTGAGGTCAGGTTTTTCCTTGCTATTCTTCTCATCCACAGGAATGTTAGTTTGTTTGCTTTCCTTAAAAAGAGCACGGCAGTGAGTCCTTTGCCAGACACCCAGATCCGGGCTTCTCTCCACCCGCTGGCTTATCTTTTCACTCTATGCAGGGTGTCTTTTGAAGGACAGATGCTCGTAAACCTGAAACAAACGAACCATTAACCTTTTCTTTGGTGGTCAGTGCTTTCTCCATCACGTTTAATTTTATCTTTGCCTTCCCCAAGGTCTTGGAGACATTCTTCTCTACCTTCCACCGATAGGCACCGAAATTATCTGATATGATAGAAACTTGAAGTAAGTAATAGCCTGGGGAGACTGTGGATTCGGTACTATTCATGGAGGTGACAAGCAGTCTGTCTTGAACTAGTAATCACCTTCTGGGGTCTTTTTTATTAGCAACATATGAATAAAAATACCAATTTCCCTTGAGGATTCACAGACAGTGGTTATCAGCCATAGTAGCTTCAGATACGCGTCACTCACGTGCTTGGGAAGCATTGGTTAGACATCAGGCATTCACTTTGACTGGTGGTTGAGGTTCTCAGCCTCTCCAGGGAGGCAGTCTATTCTATGACACAGGGGAGCTTTCATTAGGAGTTTGGCCCCAAAGTGGGGGAGAGTAGGCTAAATAGAATGGTTGGTAATGGAGTGTGGGAAGCTTTTCAGACGAGGTAGCCATTAAACTGGGCATCCAGGGAGAAGCTAAGTGGCCAGGTCCTTTGAGGCTGAAGCCTCCTGGGGCAGACTCCATGGACTCCAGGCTTGGGCTTGCCTCCCAGTTCTCTGAGATTTTTTCCATTGTTGAACTCTCACTGTCTGGGAAAGAAACTCTCCGGACTCTCTTTACTGACTAGGTGAAAGATGCTAGCCAGAATCTCGGGGACTGCTTGAGGTTCCGGAGAAGACTCTCTTGAGAGCTGCTGTCATTGATCTAGGTGGAATGAAGGCATCCATTTTTCTAGGTTCTTCCAAAGGTTTTGGTCCTTGGGCTGGACCATTTAGTTTTTCTGTCCCTGCACCTCAGTGGGGCATGTCCTTGGGGTCTTTTTGTCATATTGAGGATTAAAGAGCTTTCCAAGGGTGATTAGATAAGACCAAGATTAGCTCACAGACTTCCCAAGACCCTGAGAGACTCCCACGCCCTTTAGAGCAGCTCTTGGTGTCTGAGTCAGACAGTGAGCCACTGCAAGCAATCTCAGCATGATTGGAAACAGCCTCCAAGCTCTTCATTGGTTGGAACGAATGTCAAGTTCAGAAAGGCAAAGGAAAGAGTTCCTTAAGTGAATCCTATTGGATTTATAGGTAGCAATGAAAACAACAATTCAAGAGAGATAGAAGCTTATTCCCGGGAGCAACTTTCCTCCCATCTCTTCAAAAATACTCAGCTTTGTTAGTGGCAGGCAGTGAGCAATCACTTTCCCACTTCCAGGCCTTTTGATGATATGAACCTCCCTGCCGTAATGCCACCAAAGCATTGGTATATTACTTTGGAACTTTCAACTCAAATGGGGGAGCACAAAGAGTATACTTAGGACCTCCCGTCTCAGCTGATTTTCAAACTGAACTTGGACCCTTGGTGATTGTTTCAGTCAGTCTGGCCTCTCCAAGCCTCAGTTTGTTTATGGGAAGATGGGTTTGTGGACATTGGGAAGGTTAAATGGCAAGTTGTCCAGAGTGGATGATTCATAGGGAATTGCTTGCACATTAACCTATCGCTCGTAGATTTAACATACTTTTCAAGATTTGGCCTTCCCAACAGTACCCTGGGGTTTTTGTGGCATAGGGAGTAGAGTTTGGGGTTGGTGCCCCCAGGTCAAAGTTCATGTGCTATATATTCTATTTTCTATACTCTCTGGTGTGCAAAGTTGCCCCTGACATTAAAGGCAATAGCTACTGTTGGAATTTGTTCAACAACCGATATACAGAATGTTCTAGTTTCATTCCTGTTGCTGTGATAAAACACCCTGCCAAAAACAACTTAGGGGAGAAAGGGGTTGTTTCAGCTCTGTTACAGTCCATTACTGTAGGCTACCATAGCAGTAGGAGTTTTAGGTAACTGGCCACATCACATCCACAGCCAAGAGCAGAGAGCATGCATGCCTGAGAGCTCAGCTTGCCCTTTTTGACTCTAATCTACTTCAAGGCCCAATCAATGAAGTGAATCTGTCCACATTCAGGGAGGATCGTCCCACCTCATTTAAGAAATTAAGAAAATCTACTTTGGGGATAAAGAGATGGTTCAGCAGTTAAGTGCATGGACTGTTCTTCTAGAGGTCCTGAGTTCAATTCCCAGCAACGGCATGGTGGTTCACAACGACCTTCAGTGGAATCCAATGCTCTCTTTTGGTGTGCCTGAAGAGAGTGATAGTGTACTTACATAAAACAGATAGATAAATCTTTAAAAAATGGAAAGAAAGTCTATTACAGTCACATCCATCAACCAATCTGATTTAGACAATCCTTCATTGAGATTCTTTTATGAGGTAATTCTAGACTTTGTCAAGTTGATAATTAAAATTTATTCTCATACATAGCTTGGTGGAGGTGGCAAGAACCTTAGGGATTGATAAAGCTACACCAGGGTCTTAGTCTTCAGTGCTGTACAGTGACCTCTGTGCAAAGAATGTTAGAAAGGCACAGATCTAATGAAGTGTGTCCAGAGGCCGGGGGTTCCATCTCCACCGTCCATGGATGGAGTGAAGCTGGGAGACGGAGCTTCATTTAGCACAGGATGTTCCAAGAGCTGTATGCCTTATGAGAAAGTGGCTCCATCCCTGATGACTGCCAGTCTTCTCCAGATTGTGACACATCTCAGATCTCTAATTAATATTTCCCTGAAGACTTTTTTTCACACTTTTTTCCATGTTCTCCCACCCACATGCTTCTTGGGATTCGAGCCTATTTTAAATAATGGGAGAAACTCAGTTTGATGGTCAGAGACACGCATGATTTTATGGCAGAGTAGAGTTTGTCCTCAGGTTGTTGTAGTGGCTGCTGGCCCAGGGCACAGGTTTGTGGGGAATAGGTCCTTGCTACAGTGTGGTTGTGGAGCAGAGTTTACCAGAATGTGGAGATACTGAGGAGGCATAAAGGGCAGTGAATGGGTTTCCTGTTTGTTTCAGAAACATTTTTAAGCCAAATCTCATGAAACCCTGGTTGGCCTGTATATTTGAGGATGACCTTAAATGCCTTATTCTCCTGCCTCCACATTCAGAGTGCTTGGATTCTAAGGGATTTGAAACACAATCCATCCATTATTTTAGTTTTTCTTTTAAATATGATTTTATGCAGTGCTAGGAATCAAACCCAGGGCTTCATGTCTGTTGGGCAAGCACTCAAGTCTTTTACATCTGATGCCTTAATACATAGTAGTTATCTCAGGGCTTGTTGCTGTAACAAAATATAAACAGTTCCAACACTGGTTTCAGATACTTAATCTTAGAAACACTTTTACCCATCACCAGTACAACTACATTCCTGTCTCCCTCTGTAGTGTTTCTTGAAGGATGTAGGAGCACCCTCACTGATGGAAGATAATATTGTATTGGCAGGGCAGGTATTTCCTTGACAATATAAATAGACATTGTAACATCTTGTTCTTGCTTTGCTTGTATGTTTGCAGCTCTTTGGTTAGCATGATCCTCAGTCTCACCATCTCCAGGGTGTATACACCATTGTGCCTACTTAACTCTGACTCTTTATAGTTCCCAGCCATGATTTTTGGTTGTGGTAGAAACATGTACATTCTCCAAGTACTCATATATTTGAAAGTGTCCCTTGGCTGTCAATGGATAGTTTAGCTGGTAACATGTTTATGATTTCTTTTTATTCAGCCCTCTGTAGATGTGAGTCATTTCTGGGTTATCTCACATAGCTGCAGACAAGCCAAGAACAATAGCTGAAATGCAATTGTTTGCTCTGCTCTTCTGTGTTCTAGATCTTAAGGAGTTGCATGTGCATTTGAAGCCCCTCCATTCATGGTATGGCTTTTCCTAGGGTTCCATTGCTCTAGAGAAACTGCCTTGGGGTTTTCTGTTAGAGGCTTTCCTCACTGTGGCTGGAATCTAAAACCCAGAGCACAGTCTGAAGTCCTGAAGATGTCATTTCAGGGACGAATAGAAGCCTTGAGGGTTGGCTCCAAGGAAGTTGCCAGTTGCTCCTTTGTAGTCTTCTCTAGTTTTTTCTTGGCCTCTGGCACAGGACAGAGGAACCACCTGTCGCCCTATGCAGGACTGGGGATCTCAGATAGCTTGATGTGTTGTGGTGACATGGGCTCCTCTCTGGCCCTCATGGCTGTTCAGTCCCCATATTGTTATGTTCATTTTCATGGCCTCCCACCATTCCTCTGTGTGGGAATAAATTTAGGGTGATACCTTAATTACCTTCTTCATCTTTTTCTCCAGTGCAGAGGACCCTGCAAGTGCAGGGTGGGAGGAGGATCTCTCTGCTGACTCTGAACACCCACTAGCTCTTCTGGAAATATTGAGAATGTTCTTAGGGAATAATCAAGAGGAGGAAAATGAATCAGGCAAGAAATACTGAAATGTGTCAGGGTTAAGTATGCAGTGTGGAGGACGTTTTAGTATTCTAAACTTTAAATTAATTTAAAGTCTAAAAGTCAAAAGATAATTTTCCTAGCTCTTACCTTTTCATTTTTAGTGCCAGAAACTTCTTTTTCTAACAGACTTTCTATGCCAGACTTTCAGTATATATATTGAGACGGACCTAGGAACTTTCACCAGAAAATATGTGACTACATAACTATAGCCCAGAGTTGTCGCCTTATTGATCTTTGTATAAAGGAATGTGGGAGAGAGGTTTAAACATTAAACCAGTTAGACTTAAGTTTTAAACCAGTCTAGATTTAAGCTTTTCTTAATTTACAAATATTTAAAAATTTTTCATGTAGTGTGTGTGTGTGTGTGTGTGTGTGTGTGTGTGTGTGTGTGTGTGTGTGTGTAATGGGGGCATGTGGGTGCTGCAGTGCCAGTATATGCCACAGTATACAAGAGGGGTCCAGAGAACAACTTTGTAGCAGTTGGTTCTCTTTTCTTTCTGCATCCCTGATATTGAACTTGGGTTGTTAGGCATGTTGGCAAGTACCTTTAGAGCCATCACACTGGCTCTAAAATAAGTTTTCAAATGTTGTTTAGAGAAATGGGGCCCTTACAGCAGATGGTGTCTGTCTTGAGCCTCATAGTGCCTTGTGCTGGAGACCATATTGTCCTGTGTCAAGCAGGGAATCAGTTGCCACCAGGCTTTGGTTTTTTCTTTTTTTTCCTGGAACTCCCAGGAAGGCAATTACAGTAATTATTGATGGAAGGTAAAGAGTGAGGTAGTCACAAATAAGAGTGGTTAATTGATGCAGTAGAAACTTTCTGCATGAGATTGACTGCTTTGCTGTATCTCTGTGACCCTTGACCTACACTTGACCTAGATTAACCCTCAGTACTGGACAGGGGACTGCACATGCTTGTCCCAGGCACTGCAGTGGCTGTGAACTCGCATCTAGCTTCTGTTACACTTTCTCAACCCATTGCATGCAAGTCCCAGTGGCCAGGCAGGTGGCTAGGTGGAGACTGCACAGGAATGATGAGGTGCTGGGGTCACCCTAGAGTCTGTCCCTTCCTCTGGCAGCACTGAATATGGCTTGTGCTACTTGGCTGATGGGGCCATGGCCTTGTCCTACTCTGTCCCTGCTGTCTCTCTAGTGATGCTTCTTTGTTTAATGAGACCCAGTTGGTTTCCTTCAGCCAAGCACATGGTCTCTATCTTCGTCTTTGCCTTTCAAGGGCATTGCATTCTCTTAGGGCAGATCCATTGATAGCTACTTCGGCATGGATGACAGGAAAAGCTTCCAAACAAAACCATCTAAAGATAGCACCTTCTAATAAGGAAAAAGCCCCAGTGTTAGAGTGCTGGGCTCATGGATGATCTATGAGCTGGAAGAGCCCGTGTGTTTTTTGGGCTCACACCAAAGTCACTGCACAGCAGTTTTATGGATAAAGGGAGCAGAAAATTTTGGTTTCTTTTGTGATACTCCTGTAGGAGTGCACAAAGATAGTTGTAACTCACATGAAACTCCATTGTTGCCAGGGATATATAAGTGGCCTAGCCCACTCCAGAGGGCAGGGATCGAACTTTGGAGTCACAGTGGATGTGTGTTCATGACATACCCACTTATAGGCATGCCTTTCTGCACCTCCTGCATTTTAATGGGGATTTCTCACCAGGGAAGCAATTTTAATAGATATTTAACTTTATTCAAATAGTTCCTTTTTGAACTAAAATATTTATATATGTAGGGGATGTTTTCTTTCTCTAGAAGAAATGCTTTGAATAGCGATCATTTTGGTGTGCTGAGCTATCTGTCCATCTGGCTGTCTACCTGTGCATCTGCCTGTCTGACTATAAATGACAGAAATGGAGGTTGCAGGGCTAGATGAGGTAATGGAATTCTCCATGTTCTGGTTAGTGGTGGCTGGAATGGTGTCTCTGTGGCTCTGAAATAGTCTCACAAATGACAGTGGCTACTGTTTGCATTTGTGACCTGATTACACGAAGATGCCACAGACCCGAGCAGGTCCACAGTGATGCCCAGCATAGGAGGCAAGCATTATGAATTTCAGAAGAGCTTGTGGGACAACCTTGCTCATTTATAAGACATAAACTTCATTAGTTCCTGGTAGGCAGAATGGAGAAGTACTCACTTAACCCTTGATATCAAAGACATGCCACCCACATGAATCAGATCTGGACCTGGAAGGTGGAGGGGCAAAACCTTGTGAAGCAGAGGGTTCATGGTTACTGTAGATCCTGAGTGCTGTGTGATTTGAATTTGCTTGGCCCAAGGATTGGCACTATTAAGAGGTGTGACCTTGTTGAAGGAAGTGTGTCACTGTGGAGGTGGGCATTGAGACCCTTCTCCTAGCTGCCTGCAGACAGTCTTCTCCTGTTTGCCTTCGGAACAAGAAGCAGAACTCTTGGCTCCTCTAGTGCCATGGCTTCCTGGATTTTGCCATGTTCCCATCTTGATGATATTGGACTGAACCTCTGAACCTGTAAACCAGCCCCAATTAAATGTTGTTTTTCATAAGAGTTGCCTTGGTCATGGTATCTGCTCACAGCAGTAAAACCCAAACTAAGATGTTAGGAAGTTATGGGTCTGCCTTCACAGACACCCCCTTCCTAATTAACATTTCCTCAGATCACTGAAAGGGCCTCAGTCATGTGCCCCTTGCAGCCTTACATGCCCTCTAAGTGCATTGCACACCCACTCCCCATTCGCCGTGTGGCCTCTTATCACATCTCTCTTTACTGTGTGCTACTCTTGCTCACATCACCAGCCTTCACCAATGCTCTATCAGTACGTGACTCACCAGCCCCCTGCTACAAGACCATTTCCCAGAAGCCATATAACAACTGGTCATGGGAAGTTGACCTGTCTTCCTGCGCTGTGTCAACAGAACAGCAGGCCTCATCTGTTATGCTCCCCACTGTGGCAGGAGCCAGAAGATGGCTACTGTCCGTTATCAACCCAGGAAACCCCCCCTTCGCAGAGGGTGTTATCAGGCCCAAGGATGCACAGTGCCCTTTATCAGCTGGAGCTTAGACTCTGGGGGCTAGATCCATTATGAGGTTCTGCTGGTAGCTGGCACCTCTTGGTGACTTGCCTCAGGTCTCAATGTGCCAGTTTCCACTTTGAGAGGTTGAAGGAGGACAACGTGGTGACTTGGTTCCTGGCGGGTATGAACTTGTCTGTCTGTGGAGCATGAGTGGACCTTCTCATACAGGTACCCACCAAGTCGCTATCACCCTACTAGACCTCTCCAACCCGAGGCTCCCACAGTCTTTTGCTGAGTTTACATACATGTTCCCAGAGTGCCTTTGATTATAGGACACTTCTAGTTCCTCAATGACCATGTCGTCTGGTGTTTGAAGTTGTCTGATATTTCTGGGGGAAATAGACTTGATTCACTCCTACTTGAAGGTAGTTTTTCTTCTTCAAGTCAGATGGTAAGGATGCTCTGTCACTACATGACTACATGCTGTGCCTCATTACATGATGGCAGGTCAGTGGATGAGAGAGTAGTAGTCCAGCCTGGGAGACCTGGGGTCCAGGCCCAGCTGCCATCACTGCTGTCATGAGTGGGGAATGATAGTCTAGACTTGGGCAGTTGCAGGCTGGGATTAATTCCAGGGTCAAGCTGTGCTCAGGAGCTATTCTCATGGCCATACAATCTGCCAAGAAAGAAGACAATAGATGGTTTCTATTTATGTTGCTCTGCTCATTACCATGCACCACAGAGGCCAGAAGTTGCTGAAGCAAAATCAACAAGTCCTGATTAATTTTCAGAGCTCAAGCATGGCATTGTTAGATTTCTACCCAGTGTCATTCTCTGACTGAGGGGCCTTAACATCAAAAGGCAGCAAGGCCAGCAGCAGAGAAGGTATCTGAGAGCCCAAATATTCAGAAAGCAAGATACTAGTGACAGAGAACCAGGGAGCCATGCATGGTTGCACTGATCTAATCTGTCTGAAACATGGGGTGACAAGGCAAGGGGCCATGCCGATGGCTTGGGAGCTCATTGGGGGAAGAAAGCACATGGCCACTTCTGAAAAGCTTCTGTTTTCCTTTGTCTTTGTTTCTAACAAGCCTTGTTCTTCCCAGGTTGTCCACCTCTTGGTCTGGAAACATTAAAAATCACAGACTTCCAGCTACATGCTTCCACAACAAAGCGTTATGGTCTGGGAGCCCATCGTGGGAGACTCAACATCCAGGTACTAGTCTCTTAGATGCATTCTGGTCACACCACTGATTGCTCTGGTCACAGACACAGGGAGGGTTCCCCTTGAGCCTGGATTGGTAAGTGCATGACATTTGAAGGGTGTTAGCTAGTTCTCAAAATGAAGGTGCATTGCAGAACAGGCCTGTGTGCAGAGGATGGGGCTTCTCCAGATAGAAAGTAGGGTCAATGAGATAAGGACTTCCTTTTGGGTGCCCTCTGTCTAGAAATGGTAAGAGCAGAATGAAGTGTACAAACAGGCACGGACATGGCTGAGAAGTCCATCACCTAGCAGGGAGACAGGCTCATCATCCCTCTCCTCCTTAGCAATCACCAGGCCTACTTGAATCATCCAGACAGTTCCATAGCTCCTCACTGTCTCTCAGGATGGGGAGGTCACATGTGTCCTTCTCTCTGAGGTAATATTGTAATCTTGGTCCTTGGTCCTTGGTTCTCTCTCTCTCTCTCTCTCTCTCTCTCTCTCTCTCTCTCTCTCCCTCTCTCCCTCTCTCCCTCTCTCCCTCTGCTGAGCTTCCCCTGCACACCTCCACAAGCCATTCAATTCATGACAACAGGACTTTTCTTGCCTGAAGGGCTGTCTCTATACCACTCAAAGCAATGGTAATCCCACTGAGTCATGGGCTGGTCCTCACTCCTGTAGGACTCAGCTTCTGTGACAATGCACCACTGTTCTCCTACATTCAGGTGTATGTAATGTTACACTTGGCTCAATCCAGGTGTAGGCAGCACTGTATGTTTGGAGACTTGAGGAGAGCCAGGCATATGGCAGCCTCCACTGGCTCTTAGCGCCTTCTTCTGTGAGGTCCCCTGCTGGGCTGGGCCCTTCTTCTGTGCAACCCTGAACACTCCTCTTCTGACTCCGTTCCTTTCTTTTAGAGGACTCTTTAATTGCCAGGTCTTTTTTAAAAATCGGCTTTAGAAGCTGCTAAGAAAGAAACATTTGGATAGGGCAGTGAAAAAGTTGGAGGTGGGGGGGGGTACACTATAATAAAACAAAGCCCTTTTGTATGTTTTAAGAAGGTAAAGGTTAACTCTTAGTAATTGACCAGGGGAGACCACTACCTGATCTCCAGAGTCCTAGGTCCCTGCGGATAACTCCAGACCTCTGAGGGAGCATCTGTAATCCTTTCTTGGTGCAGTAATTGCTCTTCTTTTTGCTGGGAGTTTTTCTGCTCAGGGTTCAAGTGTAGACTCCATCATGGTGAGGAAATTACAGGAGCTTGAAGCAGCTGGTAACAACCTGTCCACCATCAGGAAGCAGCGAGCTGAATGCTGGGGCCCAGTTCTCTTCTGATTTTTATTCCATTGAGAACTCAGTCCTCAGACTAGTGCTGTCTGCATTTAGGGTAGGTCTTCCCATCCCAGTTCACCAATCCTTCACAGGCATGCTGTTTCTAGGTGATTCTAGATTCCATCAAATTATCAATCAACTTAGCTGCCATATTTTTGTTTCTTACAAAGAAGCCCAGTTCTTGAGCATGAGTTCCACAGGAGGTGGATCTAGTGAATGCTAGGCTTGTGAATGCTTCAGAGACCAAAAATGCGCAACAATGCATGGGGAGCACAGAGGATGTCATCAGAGACTTAGCTGGAATGTGGCCTTGTCTTACCATCTCTGGGCCATGCATCAATCCCCTTCAGGGGACAGTCTACCTTCTGGTCTTTCTGTCTATTTTGTCTTTCATGCTTGAGAGGTGTAGCCCAGAGAACAGCCAAGATCTCTTCCATAAATGCCGGGCAGAGGCCCACTCTACCAACTGTAGTGAGGACAGAGAAAGGAGGGGGTTGGATCACATAAGTGCTGTTTGTCTCCCTGGGGATTTTTCTTTTCTGAGGTGGTAAATTGTTTACCCTGGAGCCTTCTTCTGAGGAAATCTCTAGAACTAATGTTACAGAGTAGCTGTTCTAACCCTTAAAGGCAAAGAAGTTTATTTTGACCCACTGTTTAGGACATATAGTCATCATGGTGTGGGGAAGGCGTTCAATTAGAGTTGTTAGGTTGGTCCATGGCAACGGGTTCTTGGGCATGCCTATTCATATCTTGGTGGATCCAGAAGTAAGGGCAGGACTGGAAACTAGGTTGCCCTAGAATCCTCAAAGCCTTCCATAATTCCCTTTCCAGTAACACCAACTGGAGATCAAGTATTCAAATACATGATCCTAGGGGACAATTCACAGTCAGGCCATGATGCAATCTCTTTTTGGGGTTGATCAGAGAAGATAGATCATGGCTCCCAGCACATAAGCATGTTTTATGTATGTGTTG
This sequence comes from Rattus norvegicus, assembly GCF_021556685.1. Lineage (NCBI taxonomy): Eukaryota > Metazoa > Chordata > Mammalia > Rodentia > Muridae > Rattus > Rattus norvegicus. The sequence goes on along the minus strand of NC_141534.1, from coordinate 199,861,405 downwards.
TGTGTATGCATATGTAAGTAGGGATACCTATGCACATGCGTGTGAAGGCCAGAAGTCAACACTGAGTATCTTCCCCAGTCACCCTGTACCTTACATGTTTTTTGAGACAGGCTATTTCATTGAACTTAGAGTTCATGGATTGGATAGGCTGATTGACCAGCAAACCCCAGAAATTTCCCCCATTCCTACCTTCCCAGTACTTAATAAAATGTGGTAGTAGGGATCACTCAGGTCTTCATGCTTATGTGAGTTCTCTTCCCAATCCACTGTGTGTGGGCTTTGATAAGGCCTGCACAGGCAACTTGCTGGCTAGGTCAGGGCGATCCTTACAGTTCCTACCTTCTGGAACTAGCGCCGCAAGCATCACGATTTGACAGATCCAGGTGCACAATTAAAGCCCATGCTCCAAGAATATATCACCCCCACACAACAATTAGAACCATGATTTAAAAATAACCACATCTTGTCTCACATATGAGTATTTTGTAGGCGTGTCAAGCTAATGGGATTTTAAGTGTGAGAAGCACCAAAGTATCAGAATTAGAAGTTGTATTTCAGTCCATCTTCTTTTGCATCAGGATTTGAGCAAGTTTTGTCTAGTCCTTCCCTGGCCCAGGTCTCTGCAGGTACACACGGGTTCACGATCTGGGCCACAGTATGCACAGCTTACAGACTGTGATACTCAAACTGGCTGTGGTCATAGTGTGGTGGTAACTACAGAGGATAAAAATGAAGAATTACCTCTGGTGATTCTCAGAGGCCTCATTCATATTCCTTAGAATCCATGTGCTCCCTTGTGGAGGGCTATCTGCTCTAGCCTAGTTCAAAAATAGCATGAGGAAAGGCCCTGTTCACTCACTGTACTCATGATATTCTGGTCCCCAGCAGAGGGAGAGCCGCATTACCTCCTAGAGCTGTCAGCACCTCACTCGATGCTTTTTATGCATTATTTAATTTAACACGAACAGCACAGACAAGTACCGTTATCGACTCTCTTGACTTATACAAAGCAAATGCATAGAGCTTGGAGGGACACAGCTAAGATTTCCCAGAAGAGGCAGCTTATGAATCTAAGCTGCTTGAATCCTCAAATGGTTGCTCCTGATGATGCTATAAAGTTGTCTGAGCTTCTAGGGGTGGTCTAGGTGTGACATCTGCAGGGATGAGGCACCCAGTACCTCTCTTCCATCCCTTCTTTGTGCTGACACTCTTGCAGCCTAACATGTCCTTATTTCCAGAATCTTCCCTGGACAAATTTGCTGGCAGGTGCAGGAGTGAGGTCACTATGGAGTAACAGCACTTGGTGCTGACATAGCTTTGCTTTACATTTGATTTTTGTTTTCCTTCTTTGACATCCATGGGGAATTGCATCAAGAGGCCAAAGGTCATGGGGGACCCAAGTTCTTCATAGATTTTTTCTTTACATACCCTCCCACATCCTCCCAAATATGTTAGATCAGCTCTCCATTACTCTTAGTACTGAATTCGGTAAGTATGGCATTATGTTCAGGGAGTAATGACACCCACTCAGCATAGTCACAGAGTCTGCGTTTGAATGTCTCAGCTCTCTGGCTCTTGCCATGCACAGATGGGGAACAATGAGTCTGAGGACTGATTAGGTACTGATGGTTTGATGGACCATGTAACTGCTCCTGATGGGAGTATCCTCTGCAGGGGGATGCAGAGTCTGTGGCAGTACAGTCCCTTGCTTTCTCTTCCTTTAGCTGAGGGTGGGCACATCTTCATTTCTTGCTCACTTCCTTTATGACTATTCTCCTTGCCTCCAGAAATCAGCAGCACCCAGACATTCCATTGTATATCATAGGATCAAAGATCAAAAGATCAAACCTACTATTGTACTGTGTGTGTGTGTATGTGTGTGCATGTGTGTGTGTGTGTGTGTGTGTGTGTGACTGTGCACAAATGCACTCTAGTGCACACATACTGTATGAATGTGGAAGCCATAGGTTAACCTTGAGTGGTATTCTTCAGGTGCTATCTATCTTTTGGAGACAAGGTCTCTCACTGGCCTAGAACTCAGTGATTTGGCCAGGTTGACTAGTCAGTTATCTCCCAGAGATCCCACTAGTTTCCTCTATCCCAGTGCTAGGATTACAAGCTTTAGAGTGTACCCAGCTTTTCTATGAGTTTGGGGGGGGGTCAAACTTAAATCTTCATGTGTGCACAATGAGCCCTTTACCGGCTGAGCTGTCTCTCTAGCCCTATGTCAGCTGTCTACAGAGTTGCATGTCTGTGCTAATATTTTTTATTGTTTTCAGTCTTGTGATTACAGACATCAATGCCAATACAGTTTTTATTTCAGAGAGAGAGAGAGAGAGAGAGAGAGAGAGAGAGAGAGAGAGAGAGTGAGTCTGGGGCCAAATGTGAGTGACAATGGCTATGGAACAGTGATTCAGGTCCCTCCCAATGTTACATCCCAATATGACAAGTTTCATGAGGTTGTTATAGTAACAGAATGAACGGAAGGACTTTTTCAATACACCACTGGGAACTTTAGATAGGTAGGTGACAGCAAAGCTGGAAAAGCTCTGCTGCAGGCCTCACATACTATCTGACAGCATCCTTAGCCTTTGGCTTGGCAGACTCTAGAGGTCTATTGGTACATTCCAAAGGGATTTACATCATAGTCACAAGGATGTTAGATCAAACACCGAGGTAGGCAGTGAGTTGCTGTTAAGGGCACTTAACAGATATTAAGATAGCCCAAGACAGTTTGACCTGGAACACTCCAGCTCTTCACAACCACCGGAAATATGAATCGGTTAATCAGTCCTGAAGAATCTTTAACATAGCTATGGCTTTCATTCTGGAAATTTCTGTTCACAGGGAGTTGCACAGAATAGTTGGAATAGAGTCTTTGGAACGGGATTTTCCCCAGGAACATGGGTTTTGCTGCACAAGAGTTTGCAAACAGTGAGCTTTCACTGGCATGCCCCTGTTGCAGTGTGTCAGCAGGAACAACCCTAAGACTCCTTTTTTTTTTTTTTGGCAACATTTCCTGTGAATTTAATAGTATAAGTTTAATGAAGAAACAGGGCTTGTCTTCAATCAGTACATAGGGACCAGATTTTCTAAAGATGTGAAAAAGAGAAGCAGTTATCAGTCTGGGGAAGTTTGGCCTCTCATAGTATCCCAGTGATTGTCCCTCCAGGGCACCCAGGACTTGGCATTGACTTCCCAGAAGGCAGTGGTCCCCTTTGCTCCAGAGGAGGCCCAGATTGCCTGGAAATGAGCAGTATAGTCTCAACGAGCTCCTGTGAACCAGTCTCTAAAATCTGCTGTCATCTTTTGCCTATGGTTAGTCTTTGGAGTAACCTCATGTTGCAAAGATTCCTTTCCTGAGAGATGTAAACACTGCGTACCCCCTCTTCTTGAGGTCTCAGTAACAAACCAAAGTATGAAATTTGCCCTGGGGAACCAATGATTTTATTGGGCTTACTTACATAATATGGCGCCAGAGTTTGTTTTTATCAACTTGGCACAAACCTAGACATACCTGAGAATTGAGGACTTGCTTGCATCACATTTGCCTGTAGGCAGGTTTTGATTGCTGATTGATGCGGAAGTGTCTAGCTCACTATGGGCAGTGCCACCCCTGGGCACATGGGCCTGGCTGTATGAGAAAGGCTGCTGAGAGAGCCAGGGGAAGCAAGCCAGTAAGTAGTGACCCTCTGCTGGTTTCTGCTTCAAGCTCCTGCCTTGGGTACCTGCCTTAGCAAAAATGTATTGTAATGTTTATCACAGCCTTAGAAAGCAAACTAGGACAATAGGTGAGAGGATCCTTTCAGGAGTATGGGGGACCCCAAAGAAACTGCACTACAAAAAGCCCTTCCCCAAGCAGGGATTAAAGCTTCCTTACAGGCACAGGGGTGGATACTCCTCCATTAACCTTTCCTGGCCTTTATAATTGTAATGCCACTGAGGTCACAAGCAATCAGGTTAGAAATGCATACAACTGACTGTGGGAGTGGCTGGCATTCTTTGCTCTTCCGTGCACACCTCCCATCTTCCAACCGTCCCTTAATTCTCCTAGAGAATGCCAACAGTGCACTGGCTTCATTGAGATTGTCTCTTGCAAGCAAGCACAGCTACCTTGATAAAGATGTTGGCTGTTTTGCTAGGAACACACACTGTGCCACACCTGGTGCTCAGGTGAGGCATCTAACAATGGCTCACCACCTGGCTCATCCCCACAGCATCCTTTGAATTCTCTTAAGAGCTTTACTGGAGCTGGTAAACTATGGTACCCCAGCCTAAGTGACTAGTCCCACTGTTGAAGCATCAGGTGTTTCTAGAGCAGGAAAGGCCCAAGCAGGTTAACACAATTGTCATTTTCAAGTGCTGAATTTCTGTCTCACCCTGTAGATGTTAAGGAGGACTGTCTCACCCATAGCCTGGAGCCTACAGGTAGCCCAGGAGAGCTCTGACTAGGGGCCAACACAAAATCATCAACTTACTTAAAACACAAGATTTTCTTTTTTGAAATTTTGTTTGTAACTCAACTGCATAGCTCTTGGGTGTGATCTTCAGAGATGACACTATCATTGCTGTGTTTTATAAAAAGGAAGAGGGAAGGGGTATGTGTGGTGGAGGTGTGGTATGGTGATGGGGAAGGGATGCATCGGTGTGCCCATGCTGAGGCATCCCTTTCCCTTGAGGTACCAGCCACACAATGGGTAGTATAGTATAGAATAGGGTTTATTCAGAGCATGGGGAGGGGAGTTGAGGGGATAGTAGAGACCGAGAAAGGCACAGAGAGAGAAAGAGGAGAGAGAGAGAGAGAGAGAGAGAGAGAGAGAGAGAGAGAGGAGAGAGTAGAGAGGGGAGAGAGAGAGAAGAAGAAGGAGGAAGAAGAGGAGGAGGGGAGGAGGAGGAGGGGGAGCCAGCTATGAGTATGGGGAGAGAGAAGGGGGAGGGGAATGGGGAGGCAGGAGCAAGAGATTGAGGAGGGGGCAAGCAGCCCCTTTTATACTGAGTAAGGCACAGGTAACAGTGGAGCCTAGATGAATGCCAGCAATCATTCATCATAGTGTCTTGCATGTGGGTTGGACACCTCTGGGTTTAATATGTGGCTCAAGACAATACTTCATTGTCCAATATGTCCCAGAGAAGCCAAAAGGTTAGAGGTCTCTGCTCTTTTTTCCCCCATTTATTTTTATGCATATGAGTACACTGTAGTTATCTACAGACACACCAGAAGAGGGCATCAGATCCCATTACAGATGGCTGTGAGCCACCATGTGGTTGCTAGGAATTGAACTCAGGACCTCTGAAAGAGCAGTCCGTGCTCTTGACAGCTGAGCCTTCTCTCAAGCCCCAGGAGGTTCCTGCTTTAAAGTTAAAGTTATCAAGTGCTGACATATGCATGTGAACAGAGGAAGGGAACACCTGAAATCATGTGGCTGGGACTCTGGATGTCACCAGAGCTCCTGCACTGGTAGGAAAGCTGGCCTCAGATCAGAGCTGGCATGTAAGGGGCAATGTTTTGAGGTCACAAGAAGAGCATGGCACACCATAGTTACCGACCCTCTACATTGTGATAGCTTAGTCACACAGTTTGGCACATGGTGGTCTCTGTCTTGTCTGACACACGTTGACTCCCAAGTGACCATTTACCTCCATTTCCTGTAACAGAGTGTCTCTAGACGTTAAGCCTCAGCATCAGTGCTATAACACTGCTTTCAAGGTGCTCACAGAACATCTTCAAGAAGATATTAGGGTTCCGTTGTGGGATCTGATCTTTTTTACTTGAAGCAATATGTGGGCTAAGGTACAGAGTGTCTATGTACCCTTGGGTCAAGAAGTCAGGTGTATATTACCGAACTGTGATTTTTTTCAGTATTACATTCATTTATTTATGAATCTGTGAGGCCAGGGACAACCTGCAGAGTTACTGCTTTCCTTCCACCATGTAGGTCCTGGGGATTGAGCTTGGGTCATTGGACTTGGCACTAAGCACCTTTACCTGCTGAACCATCTTGCCAGCCCCCGAATGAGTTCTATCCTTGTGTAATAATCACATGACTGGACTCATCCCTCATACTGTAGCTCGACAGCTCCATAAGGTTTGGTGTCAATACACCCAGAGCCTCACCTCTCCTAGCTAGGAGACCACATTTTTCGTGGAAGGAAGAGCCTGGAGCTCTATTTCTCTGCAGTTTCCCTACTGTACATCCCATGGCTGCCCATGGCTGGACCTTTGATCCTGAAGCTGGCCTGATCCTTTAGCCCTGACTCAGTTTCATGGTGCTTAGCCTCTGTTGGTTTCTGGTAACGGGCTGGCCATATGAAACTAACTGCAACTTCACAAGGCCTTTCTGGGGACTGCTGTGTTCTGGGGGCTGCAGAGGCAAAAATAATCCCAGGGAGGTTCATTTCTGAGTCAAGGCATGCCATCCGTCTGTTCCCATAAAGGAATTTTGTTGTGTATCTGGCTTCAAGCAGCAGTCTGGGACAGAGTGCTAGGTGCCAAAACACTGGAATTTGGGGAATTTGGATTTTTATGGTAATAACAGAACTGAATATCTTCAATGATGAATCCCTTGGCAAATTCAAATGAGTATTTATTACAATGACCGCCACACACTTCTTATTTTCTTCCAAAGAAATGTCTGTGGTGGTTTGGCACTATAGTACTCACCTGGGATCCCAGATCTGGGAGGTGAAGGCAGAGGATCAGGGGTTCAAGACCATCTTTGACTACACAGTGTGTTTGAGGCCAGTCTTCACTATATGGAAAGGGGAGGAGGAAAATAAATCAGACGGAGCAGAACAAGAGGTCAGAGACGGGATGAGTGCTGAAAAGTACTTGCTGTTCTGGCAGAGGACCTGGGTTTGGTTCCCAGCACCCATGTCAGGTAGCTCACAGCCTCTTGTAACTCTAGTTCCAGGAGATTTGATGCCCTCTCTGGCCTCTTAGGACATCACATTATACATAGTGCACGCATATGCACCCAGACACACACACACACACACACACACACACACACACACACACACACACACACACAAACACTCACAAAAGCTTCAAACATAAGTAGTAGCAGAAGTAACTTCCATTGTGAATTTAAGGACTACTAGAGGCTGACCTGGGCCATACAAGACCCTGTCTGAAGAAGAGGAGGATGAAAAGGAAGAAGAGGAGGAGGAGAAAAAAAGAGAGGAGGTAGAAGAGGAGAAAGAGGAAGAGGGAGCTAGCTTCCATTGTGAACACGTTCTACAGGAGAGTAGGATGACCAAGGTTAGCAGCAATTAATGGAATATTTTAAAATAGCTTGTATAAAGGGTTTTAAAATGTGTCTGATTAAAGCAAATTTCCTGTGAGGTTTCCGACATGCCATTTGCTCAGATCCGATCTTCACACATTATATATTTGCACTGAGCTGTCATGCTCTATCTACCCCCATAGACACACACCATTTACTGTATCAGTTAAAAGGGAAAGCCAAGGTAAAAGCAGATGCTAAGAAGAATGTAATGGATGAAGTCAGACTGAGACAGAACAAGAGAAGACACAGAGAGAAATAGAAATAATGATTACGTCACTGCCCAGAGTAGGGAGATGATAGGGACTTTCTAAATAGCATAGAGAATTAAGTAAGTTACAGGAGCTTAACTGCAAAAGAGGTGGATCTATAAAATGTATAGGAAAGATGAACTTCAACCAAGGAAATGGGTCGATAGCTGAAGGAAAAGCAAAATCCAAAAATAGAATGAATGTCTAAGCCACGGTGATGACTCATTGAAAAAACACGTGTCAACAGGCTAGATGGGCCAAGTTTTCCTGTTGGCAGGAAGTAAATTGAGTCACAGGTTGTAGCTGGTTCAGCCATAAAATGGAATGAATTTGGTTTATTCCCCTAGTACCTTCTCTTCTATGATGGACAGTCTATAGATTATTTAAAACAAGGACTGTCTAGCCACCCAACAGGCCTGTCCTAGGGTCTCTATTTCAATCCTGTTTTATAGACAGACTAACTATGCTGGAGGGAATGAAGATAAGCCTAGAGACCCCTTGTACCCTTGGGATGTCAAGGCCATTGAGACAATGGACCAAAAGAAACTGGTCATTTTCCAGGAGAGTTGACCTGGGAGAATGAAAAGGCTGAAGCCTGGTGCCTGTCAGAGGAGGAATTTGTCTCCCTAAAAGAGGTTTCACAAAGCTATTACAGCTTGTCAGAATATCTTGAGGCAAAGGCTAGAGCCTAGACAAACATCAATTAATGATGTTTAAGACCACATTTTTACCAGCACTGCTTAGTTATACATAGCTCTTACCCCATGTTTAAACCTGAAACATCATATCAGGAACCCAAAGATAAACATGGGGTGGTCACTGAAAGTCATGGTTAGCCCTATTTGTCAACTAGACACAAACTAGAATCACCTGGAAGAGACTCTAAATGAGGGATAGGAATACTGTATCTGTGGGTGTTTGGTTTAATTAAGTTAATTAATACAAAAAGACCCAACCCACTGTGGGTGGCACCATTCCCTAGGTAGGGGTTCCTTAACTTTATGAGTGGAGAAATTGAACTGAGCATAGCAGTCAAGCCAGCGAGCATTTATACTTTTGTCTTGGTCTGCTCTGGACTGTGGAAGTGATGTGACAAGCTGTTTAAAGTTTCTGCCTTGACTTCCCTACAATGATGGACTGTAACTTGGAACTGTAAGCTGAAACCTGCCCCCTAACCCCGCTCTTTTATGTTTCTTTTCATTAGGATATTTTATCACAGTAACAGAAATGAAACTAGGACAGTAGACCTCTTTATTGTCCCCCTTCCCAGTGTGGCCACATTGAACGACATTCCTTTCTCTGCTTTTCTATGTGTTTTGTCCTCCTTAGTCTGGGTATTGGGGGTGGCTGGATGAGCCTATGTGGGTAGGGTTGCCGAGACCCAGCCTCTGATACTGATAATCTAGTATTACAACCTCTCTACTTGGAGATGGAGCAGACAATGTATTAGAGCAAGGGCTTGGGCCGTGTGGACCCTGGAGGCTGTTCACACAGTGCTCCCTCAGTGGGGCACAAGGAGCCCACTCACATTCGTGACTGACTGCTCCTTTTGAGAATTAAACTCATTTAATGCACTTGCAACTATAATGACCAAAGCAGTTCTGTAATTTTAGTTGAATTGAATTAGAAAATGAACGTTCTTTCATTTTTTTCCCCAATGGACATCTTTCTTCATTTTAAAAAACAATTCATGCTTATTTAATCGGGTTTCTCCTGCCATGTTTTCGGTTTCGGTCCCTGGCTATTCACACTGGCTTCTTTGATTGCTTTTAAAAGTGGCTTCAAAATCACTGAGCACTTCTTTCTAGTTGACGTCAGAGACCAGAGTTTGGATTGCAGAGGGTGTTTTGCTTAAAGACATCTGAAAATATGTTGGTTTATTTTTTAAGGATTTATTTTTTTTATATCTGTCTTACTGTGTATTCCACATGTGTGAAGGCGACCTCAGGGGCTAGAGAGGGGGATTGGATTCCCCAGGAGGTGGAGTTATAGGCCGTGGTAAGTCTACAACAAGATGGGTGCTGGGAACTGATTCTATAAGAGCAACAAGTGCTCTTAACTGACACCATCTCTCCAGCCCCAGGCACCTTATGCCACTTTATGGCTTTAGATTGGCTACTTAGCTGCACTAATCAGAGGGCTCACTAATGCTTGGGGGTTATCCCCCACCTACCACCAAAGGCAGTATCTTGTTGGGAACCTGTTAAGTCACCATTTCTTTTCATTTTTTCCCCTCTCAAAACTACTTTAAAATGTTAACTATCTTTCTCTCTGTTTTGTGTATAAATAGCTCTGGGCTGTGTCTGCTGAATAGCAGCTGTAAGTCTATTAGAACTTAGAATTGCTAAATAGTTACAGTCATTCGGCTATGACTTTTTAATTTGCTTCCAGATGTTTCTGCACAGAGGTGGCTGAGGGTAGTGGGAGACGCAGTTCAGTGGTTTCATGCAGCAGAGTGAGTCGCTTTCCGGAAATGCCACGGAGCAAAGCACTTCTCATAATGCCCGGCCTGCAGGAGCTGCTCTGTAGAGTGGAAGGCAATGTAGGAGCTGCTCCCTCTTTCCCCACTCAACTTCTGTGTGTCTTTCGTTTGCTTTTATAAAACCAATGTGCATTTTAAAACATCTTTTCCAGAAGCAAGATCCAGAAGTCAATGCTGAGAGGGTGACTGTGGTAATAGAGAAGCTGGCTTCTGTCAGCGCAGTCCACATTCCACCCCTCCTCAGACCGCCACTGGCACAGGGGATGAGCGGTGACTTTCAAGTGGTTGTAATTGTTTCTTGGGGGAATTTAAGCACTAATAAGTAATGTGTACATATTGATAAGTATTAGTTTAAAAACTTTTGGCTGTGCTTTTGGGTTCTGGCTATGGGAGATCCTACCTTACTGTTTATAAGTATGGTCAATACGCAATCACTCCCTCTTCATACATTCAATAAAAATGGTATCGCATTATCATCGTCACCATCATTATCTATCTATCTATCTATCTATCTATCTATCTATCTATCATCTATCTATCTATGTTTTGTGTGTGTGTGTGTGTGTGCGCGCGCGCACGCATGGGCACGACTGCACTCACATGTGAAGGTCAGAGGACAACTTTTGGGAGTTGGTTCTCTCCTTTCACCCTGGGGTTGCAGGTCTGAAACTCAGAACATCAGACGAGTATGCTTGCCTTTGGAGCCATCTTGCTGGCCCCAATCTGTCAATTTTTTAGTTTCCCTTTTAACAGCTGCTTCAATATTACTTTCTACCGATTTTACCAGAATTATTAAATAGAATAATTCTGGGCCATGACAGTTCGTTTTATCTATTTCACCTTTGTTTTCCTAGAATTGCTTACATTATTGAAACGATCCCCCCTCTGCCTTGTACCAGGGCAGAGTCTGGAATGGCTTCCGTATACTTTCTGTGGAGCTGAGGTCATGAGTGACTTTTAGCTAGCTCTTGCTTTCTGTGTTTCTGTGGACGACTTTTCAGAAGCCTGGATGGTTCACTGACGCGTCTGTGCAGTTACTGTCGTGAGGCTCCATCAGTCTGAGAATTCTCTTCTAGACTGGAAACCCTGAAGAGCCCGGACTTCTGTCTGTGTACTGGAACGGAAGGCTTTCTCCTTCAGGGCCCCATCACGGTGCCTAGAGCAAGGGGCCAATAACACTGCTAATACAGCTCTCTGATGGGCAGTTGGTTTCAACTCCTTTCTCCCAGACCTGTGATAGCATTCTAATTATTGTCTAACTATATCCTCTAGTAATTTAATGGAAATGGTACATGAGTAATAAAGTTTGGGGGGAGATGATGTGTGGGATCAGAGGTCCCTGCACATCAGAATAACAAACACTGGAGGCCCAGGGTAACAAGCATGAGTCAGTTTATTTTACAGTTGAGTCCCAACCCAGGTAGAGGCGGGTGCTCTGAGTACAGAGAACACTTTTTTTGTAATCCTGAATATGGGTCCTTCTCTCCTTTTCCTCATTGGCTGAGTCATAGGGGTGGGGGGAGGTTACAACATTAATATCACCTGCTGTGTTGGTCTAGTTCTCAACAGAGATCATACCTGGGCTTATCTACTTCACATCCTGTTTATTTTAAAGCCTTTAGGTGTATGACCTTGTCCATCTGCAGGCTGTTAGGTGTGCGGTTAGACCTAACATTAGGGAAGCTGGCTATATTAATAATATTTTACACCAAATTCCTAGTTTGAGTGGGGGCAGGTAGACTAACAGGTGTTAGTAGGGTCCCAAACTTTCTGCCCATTTGTAATTGAACCAAAGCTTAAGACGATTTTGTTTTGAAAAAAAATGGGTAATAATATTTTCATTTCTTAAGCAGATGAATCTAAAAGTGTTTTTAATATCCCATCAAAATGGATATGCTGTTAGGCAGAGCCTAAAGTTCTAGGATGAGAACTCTTTAGAGGACCTGGAATCAGATAGCTGGTCCAGGCTGAGAAGAATGGAGCTGACAGTCTCACTCCACTGTGTGCTGACTTTCCCTGAAACCTGTCACACTCTTCTTCCTAACCTTGGGGATCCACATATTCTTTCCATTTTGGTAAATGCTGCTGTTGAGAATTCTGACAGCATCTTTGTTCTGCATTCTTTGCTTTTGTTTGTGTGTGCATGGCTGTGTGTACATGCCTGTGTGTGTGCATATGTGTGTGTGCCTGTATGTGCATGCATATGTGTGTGCATGCCTGTGTGTGCATGCATGTGTCTGTGTGCTTATGTGTGCATGCATATGTGTATATGCCTGTGTGTGCATGCCTGTGGAGGATAGAGGTTAACGTCTGATGTCTTCCTCAGCCTCTCTCCACCTTATTTTCTGAGACAAGGTCTCTCTCTCCCTGAACCTGGAGCTTGCTAATTCCACCACACTGGCTGGCCCAAGAGTCCCAGGGATCCACCTGTCCCACCTGCTCAGAGCCATGTCTAGCTTTTTATGTAGAGTTCTGTGACTCGAAGTCAGTCCCAGCACTTGCCTGACAAGTACTTTATTCACCCATTGCAGCCATTCTTCTCTTTGCCTTTTTTTTTTTTTTACATTTGTTTCCTGTTCTTGCTTTGTGCAAGCGAGGGCTCCTTCTAGAGACATCCATGACAGTTTCCTAGAGCACCTTTCTGCTCTCTGTTGCATTTGTGTTGGTGTTTGGTAGATCTGACGTCCAGCTGCATGGTGTTCTCGTGCCTGGTAAAGACTGAGAAGAATGAGCTGACCGACAGCACTTCTCTGTGTGTTACAGTCCCTGAAACCTGTCACATGTCCCCTCCCAGCCCTGGGGTCCGCATATCTAGGCTTCATGACTGTTTTTCATGTAAACAATTTTTCAGTCACCTGTGGACCAAGTTACTCCATGTCCACTGGGAAGTGGTTCACTTCAGCCTTGCCCGCCTCCCCTTCAAGACTCCTGCACTCCTCTGAGCTTGTCTGGGATTCGGTTCTGCTAGTGAGTTGTACTTCTGTCTCCTGCCACAAAGCACCCCTGTCCCCAGCTCTGTCTTGGTATGTTGGGATCTAGGGAACACAATGTCTTTGAATTTTACCAGAGGTTGAAGCTCTATTTTGTATGTTGTTTTGCTCAGAAGGTTTTTGAGGGGAGGAGAAAAGCAAATCAAAAACGTTTTTGCCCAGCACCTTGAGGGAGATTCTGCATCTGACATCTTAAGTGGACCCTGTCATTGGTGTCTTTATTACAGACCTCCAGCCACATTTAACCTTCACAAAATCGGGTCTGTTAGGAGCCTTGCAAATGTCTGGTATAACTCGATTGCCTTGAGAAAATTGCATTACGTCTCAACCCATTTGCTGCCATAGTAGAAAGAATCCACCATGTTAATGGGGTTTCCCAGATTCGCTTATCCGTGAAGATATCCAATCTTTTATTTCATCAACTTCTTACTGAGACATTTTTGAAATGTATTCCTAACTTCTTTATTTTTGGTTTTCTCTTTAAATGATATTTATTAGTTAATGCACGGGAGGCAAGCACAGTGGCAGAGGACAACTTGCAGGAGTCAGTTTTTTCCCCTCTACACTGTTGGCCCTGGGGATGGAACTTGGGTCCTCAGGCTTAGTGGCAGTGCCTTTAACCCCCCTCAGCCTCGTGTCAGCTCTCCTTAGCATCTTAAACACAGGGCTGAATGTTCATATTTTCTGCTTTCCCAGAGGCATTTCACTAATACTGTTTATTGCCCTGCGGAATAATTTGGTGACCTCTCTGGACGCTTGCTTTTTAAGTCCCTAATTGATTTTTCGGAGATGGCTATAATTGCCCGGTGAGTCATCTCCCCCAGCAGAATAATACTGTTCTATTTAATTGACTGGTTGCTGTGCCTACAGTGAGCTGAGACTGGCAGCAGAAGCAGCAGCCCTAGACTGGTAAAGCCAGGAACCTGAAATGCTGTTCCAAGCCCTGGTCACCTGATGCTGGCAAGAAGCAGGCAGACAGCACTGGCTTCTAGGATTTTGCAGTGTGAATATCAATGTTGCCACGTCACTCGGGGCTCCTTGGCCTCACCTTAGACCATAATCCCAGGCTTGTGGCTTCACTTGACTCGGGCAACTCTTGGCGCAGCAGTTGTTCTGTGCATTGTAGGTGTTGAGTGACGTCCTTTCCCCTAGATGTAACAGTTCTCAGGGACACCAGACATTGATTGCCTTGTTACCCTCGTCAGGGTAGTATGGACTCCTGTTTAGAAACTTAGATCACTAATCTCCTTTCTTCTGAGTTCACAGCCATTTCCTGGATGGTTTAAGTTGGATAAAGAAGCAATATCAGGGAACTGGAAGAGGGACATAATTTCCTGGGTCCTGTAAAACTTGAAGTAATTCATAAAGTGCCCACATTGGCACCTGTTGCCAATGCTAGCCAAAACCTTCCTGCTTTGAATATTCTGACAGCTAACATTTCTGGAGCACTGTTGTGTTTTGATGTACATGTATTTGTGTGTGTGTGTGTGTGTGTGTGTGTGTGTGTGTGTGCGCACGTGCACATGTGTATGTTTGTGTGTGTGTATATGTGTGTGCACACATGTGCATGTATGTACGTGTGTATGTCTCTGCATGCATGCGTTTTCATACGTGTTTGCTTATATGTATGCATGTGTGTGCATGTGTATACGTGTGTAGAGGCTGGTGGTTAAGTAGGTGTGTTTCTTCTTCTACCCTTCTCCACTTTATATTTTAGGATAGGGTCTCCCATTGAACCCAGCACTGGCTAAGTGAGGTGCCTGTCTTTGTCCAGGAGTCTGCCTGACTCTACCTCTACCTTAAGTGCTAGAATAACAGACAAACCCACATGACCAGCTTGTAAGTGGCCACTGGAGATGGAGCTCAGAGGTCCTTATGCTTCACTGATGGAGTCATCTCCTCGGCCCTAGTGAGCACTCATTATTTGAACCCACATTTGGTAATAGACCCTGAGGGAGAAAGGATCATCACCTCCACACTGACAGATATCTGAAAACCAAGGCCCGGAGCATCTATCCCAACCCTGGGATGTCAGCTAGGACTTGTGGCCTGTGGTGCATCCTTGGAGTTCACTCTACCAGCATCTGCATGGTGTCTGTCGCCAAGGTGCCATGTGTAAACTTCATCCTTCAGCCTGCACTAGTACTCGGGGATGAGGTACACACACCTTTCACCTTTTCTACTTGCTGTATAGTGCAGGTTCAGTGAAGGTTTGAGGGGGGTTAGATGAATGGAGCTCTGAGCAGCAGTCTCGAGTGCTTTTACGAGAACAGGGGAACCACAACAAAAAACTTAAGTGCATGTTCTGGTTTCTTGAGAGGGCACAAGTTGTGACATTGTAGGTCATTAATGTGCTGCAAATCTGTCATTAGGAGGATAATTGCCTTCTACTGTGCAGAGGAAGTGGCTGTGTAATTATAGCCTGAAGGCTGGCATCTCCTGCCTGCTGTCTGTCAAGACAAGAAACTGAGATGCTATGCAGCAGGCACCAGGTTTCTTAAGGATTAACCTACATCAGTACCTGGAGTCACTGGAAACACAGTGAAGTGCAAACTTTTCCTGGTGATTTTAGGTGACAGATCCTACATAGCAACCACCATCACTGATTTTTATGATATATCATCTATGTATCACTGAAGCCATCTGAACCTGGGTAGATTAAAGCTTGCTCTCTGAGGAGTATTGACTTAGAGTTTCTGAAACTGACCGTCACTTGTGACGGCAGTGCCTGCTGAAGACTGGGTTGTCCATATTCTACCATTTGCCTCAAAGGTCATTGAGGGTGGTGTCAGGAATCACTAGGGATGTACGGACCAAGTTTGGTCCCGACAGGAGGCTGCTCTACTGCCTGGTTCTTGTCAGCTTGTCACACACCTAGACATACGTTGGAAGAGGAAATTTGACAGAGAATATTCCTCCAGAAGATTAGCCTGTAGGTAAGAGGGTAGAGCATTTTCTTGATAAATGGCTGCTGTAGAAGGGCCCAGGCTACTGAGGATGATGCCAGCTACAGGCGGGTGGGCCTGAGTTGTGTAAGAGATTGGGCTGAGCAAGCTACGAGGAGCAAACCAGTAAGCAGCATTCCTCCATGGTCTCTGCTTCGGTTCCTGCTTCCAGGTTCCTGCCTTGACTTCTTGCCATGACTTCCTTCAGTGATGGAGTGTAACCTGAGAGTTGTAAGCTGAAGTAAACCCCTTTCTCCCCGAGATGCGTTTCGGTTATTGTGCTTTATCACAGCAATAGAAACCCTAACTAAGACCGCTGTGTTAACTCGTGTGCTAATAAGGGTAGGATTCTGGGACTGACAGCCCAGTTCTATACATAGCTCTACCCTGAACTTCACATTCTGTTGCTTATTAAAAGCCAGGCTGTCCCTAAAACTCACTAAAAAGTAGTCAAAGGTGAAAAGGGTCAAAGACATGGAGATGACGGGCTAACCTATTATTAGTCTTAAAAGATTCACTTTACTTCTATTTATGTGTATGTGTGTAGAGGGAGTGTGCACAGGGGTGTAGGTACCTGTGGAATCCAGAAGAAGGCATCCGATCTTTTGGAGCTGGAGTTACAGGAAGTTGTGGGCTGCCCAATAAGGGTTGAGGGAACCCAGTTCTGGTCCTCTGCAAGAGTAGCCAGTGCTTTTAACGGCTGAGCTGTCTCTTCAGCCTGAGATGATCTGACATTCTAAGAAGCATACTTTCTGTTATCTGACTAGAACTGTATAAAGGAGTCACTTAAAAATAAAACAGAATCCATGCAGACTGAGCCTTAGTAAACTGGAAGGCTTCACTTGATTCAAACGTCTCTAATTAGACATTCTTAAAATGATGTCAAGGAATTATCTCTTTAAATGGTGAGACTGCGGGGATAATTTCAGAGCAGCAATTTGACCTACCTTGGAAATGCAAAGACATAATGTTTTATCCATACTAGTGAGCAAAAATGAACGCATCAAACAAGTTATTGGTGGACAGATACTCACTAATAAGTACTTACGTTTTGGGGAGTCTCTATATGGTCTCAGGGACTCAGTTGAACTGTCCTTAAATGCTCCCAAGGCCGTTTACTCAGACTCCCTGAATAGCACCGGCCTCCTTGTTCTTGTTGCTGTGGATCTCTTGCTGCTTGGGTGGTGAGGTTCCCCAGCACCTGGTGTGGGGGCGGCTGGATGAGCTGCTTTTCTCATTTCTGGAACAAAATACCTGATTAAAGCATCTTAAAGAAGACATCCTTTATTTTGTTCCACAGTTTGAGGGTTCAGTCTTTCAAGGCAGGAAGGCATGGTGGCAGGAGTGTGAGGCAGCTGGTCACATTGTGTCCACAGTCAGGCAGAAGACAGAGATGAGTTGGGGTACTCAGAAATTGTGCTGCCCATATCCACAGTGGATCTTCTGATACCCAATTAACCTGATCTAGAAGTTCCCTCACAGACACGCTCAGAATTTTGTCCAGTAGTTCATTTCTAGAACGTGTCAAACTGGAAATGGTAGCCATCATGATGAGTACATAGGAGATGGGATTTTGTGTGTTGACTGAATCACTAGTAGGAGCTTATTAAATTTAGCTTTTCACACATGGCAAGAAGGAAACATGGTATACCGAGATATTTCTACCTCCTTCCCATGGTTTAGAGTAAGGAGTTTGTGGTGCGGTGGCTTTTCTTCTCCTGTCCTCTCTTCCTTCCTCTCAGTCTCAAGAAAAAGATGTCTTAGTCATCTTCAATCCAAGGTCTTTCTGAACACCGATTTCTTCTTCCCAGGCAGGCATTAATGAAAACGACTTTTACGATGGGGCTTGGTGTGCCGGTAGGAACGACTTGCATCAGTGGATCGAAGTGGACGCCCGGCGCCTGACTAAGTTCACAGGGGTCATTACCCAAGGAAGGAACTCTCTCTGGCTGTAAGTGGGTCAGCACCTGTGCCTGACAGGCACTGTCTTCTGCCTATAATTGAAGGGAAACCACAGAGCAGTACCTGATGAAGGGTGACTGGAATGTGGCCAAGGCTGAAAGGACACCTATAGTGGGACAAGGCAAGGTTCACTGAGAAGGAAGGATGAGTTGGATGGGGGTGGGGGTGGGGGAAGTCATAGATTAAACCCTAAGGCAGGTGGCTAGTACCTTGGATACTGACAAATTATTGGTATCTGGACAGGTAGGTTAAACTCAGCCTGAGGTAAGAACTCTCAGCAAGCAGTGAGCACACAGTCTTGGGAGGAGAGAGGAAGAACCATGCAGACTGGGAGAAGGACTGGAAGTCTTGGCAGGTTCCCAGACAAATGGCCACTTGAGATGTGTTATAAGTGAGGAATGAACGAGCTCAGAGATCAGGGAATGAGACCACTCCTCAATCTTGAATTTAGGATTAGAGTGTGACAGTAACAAAGGTGGTCTGACGGTGATCCTGACCTCTCAAAACCCTCCATCTTGGCTGGGATGTAGCTCAGTTGGTAGGTGTGTGCTTAGCATGTATGGATCCCTGGGGTCTATCTCCAGCACCGAATAAAGCAGGGGATGTCGTGCACTCCTGGACTCTCAACAGCTGGGAGGCACAGGTGGGAAGATCAGTGCAAAGTCAGCTTTAGCTCCTGGACTCTTTATTTTTCTATTGCTATGCTAAAACCAAGACCAAGTCAGGAAGGAGGTTTATTTGGGCTTACAGTTCCAAGGGAAAAGGGTCACATAGCTAGGAGACAGGAGGCATGGCAACTGGAACATCAAGCTCAGAGCTCATATTTTGAACCACAAGCAGAGAGATTGAAGTGGGAATGGTGTGAAGCTTTGAAGCCTCAAATACCGTGACTAGTGACGCACTTCCTCCAGCAAAACCACATCTTTTAGACTCCCACAGACAGCACCACTTCCCGGGAACCAAGTGTTCAAATGCCAGAGGCCATGGGGGCATTCTCTTATAATCCACCACAGCTATAAAGTTAGGCTACGTGAGACCCTGTCTCAAAACAGAGCAGGAGAGAACAGAAGAAAGCATATGCCCCACTGTGTTTTTCTACTGTGGCACTCTATTCTGCTTAAAGAGGAAGGGAATTCTGACACATGCTGTATGAGGATGAACCTTGGGTGCATGGTGATAAATAAAAAAAATGACTACCCGATGATTCTGCTCAGACAAGGACCTAGAGTATTCATAGAGACTGAAATAGGATGTTGAATGTTAGGCACTGGGAGGAGGCCCATGGGGAGTTAATATTTGTAAGTAAAGAGCTGAAGTTTAGGATGGTGGCACCTCCTGGACTTGGGTGGTGATGATGATGGCAAGTCAGGGCAGGTGGACTTAGAGCCATAGGGCTGCCCACTTATCAAGTCAGCATGAGAAATCCTGTATGTTTTTACTCTTATTAAAAATACAACACTTACCATCCAGAAGCATTAATAAGCACATCAGGGTAGCTATGGAGATGAATGACTCTGACCTTGGGTCCTGTGCATGCAGTACGGCCTCAGCAGGTCTCAGTGTGGTCAACAGGACACTAGAACAGGACACTAGTGATTTCTGAATTCATATGAGAAATCTTCAGGCTCCTCTATACCTGTCCACACTGAGAAGTCAAAGATACCAACATTAGAAAACTGGTTGGGTGACTCCATTCAGATCCCTTGTTCCTCATAGCTCATGTCCCTTCACACTACTGCAATCCAAAGTTTCACTTCTTGGCATCTTTCGATATTGATCAATCATGTAAAATCATGGCTTTCTGACAAGACTGCCAGTGTCAGAAAGGCAAGGGCCACAGATACAGCTCCATGCTGCTGACTGTAGTAGCCCGAGGGAGTCTTTTCAGAGATGTCTACTCTGGTGAAGACAGGAGTCATGACTTTGTTGCAGAAAGAAGTTAGGAGTCTCTACCAAGTAGATTGGAGTTTATTTGAAATAGATGTGAATATAGGCTTAGCACTGGGCACTGGGATTTAGAGAGGGATACTCAGAGAAAGGATAAGACATGACCAAGTGTTAGGTGTGAGCTTCTCAAGAAAGAATCATATTTTTGTGTCTTTACAGTAGCAATATACATGGCTTCTGAAAGCAGTTCAATTTCCCAGGATAGCTTTCCATGAGATTTTTAAGGTTGTTTCTGGTGTATACTGGTTGATTATATTGTATCACCAGTGAAGAAACAAATATTGATGAGTGCTGACTAGTGCATGCTGCTGCTTAGCTTCCTTTCTCCATTTACACTGTCTAGGACCCCAGTCTAGGGAATGGTGCCACCCACAGTGGGTGGATCTTCTCACTTCAATTAACATAGCAAAGATATCCCCCAGAAGCATGTCCAAAGGCCCACATCCCAGATGTCTCTAGATTCTGTCAAGTTGACAATTAACACTAACCACCATGGAGATTAATTTTAACTTTCAAAGTGGTCAACATTAATAACTAAACTGGAGTAAGACTTGATATCTGTACTCACAGTTAACCACCTGTCATTGTTCCTGTCCCTGCATTGTTTCTGATACAGACATATTTCAGATTCTCTATTATTGGTTTCTGTCTTTGTTACTGAGATCCTTGCTGATAGAGGCCATGCCCTTTCATTTGGAGGACCTATCCAGTACAAGGACCTGTTTGATGCCCAACAAATGACTCCCTAATAAATGAGCAACATTAAATCAATAGTGACCATATTTTTGTCTGGCAGTGACTCATCTTCTGCTTTCCATTTTTTTTAATAAAAAAGATAACACTGAAACATCTAATAGTGTCTCGAAACATTACCCATGGTCCCACTGTCTTTATACCAACAGATTTTTTTCTTATACACCGCATATCATACCCAATTATGTTATTTTTGACTTAGTATATTATATTTTCATGCTGTGACTCAGATTTCATAATGATTATTTTTAATGGCCTGTGATTTACTCAGCCATGCCTCCATCATGTCCCAATTTCTTGCTACCTTTTTCATATTGAGAGAAGAATTTTGTGCTCCCCCCCCCTTTATTTGAATTGTATCCCCTAAGTAAATAATTTTCAGAGCTGGGATATTTCATGCAGTTTGACAACATTTGATTATCTTTTGCTATTTTGAGGATTAGACTTTATTTACTTGGCTTTTCAGTGGCAATTACGCGTACATTCATGCATGGCAATGTTTGCTCTGAACTATGCGCTTTCCCCTCCTTAATGGCATATTATCACATGACAGTTATTTTTATTACTTGGATTCTGAACGGTTTTTAGGGAGGAGGGCTTGGAAGCTGGGTTGCTCAAGGGAGAAGGGGAAGCTGGGAAGGAAAGACTGGTGTGAAGTAATAAGGAATGAAAGCAGGAGATTGATGATCGTGTTTGGCTCTTAACCTGTCTGGTCACTGTCATTAGAGATGAAGTCGGTGGGTTATTAGAGAAAGCAAGTGAGGTAAGCACAGTGCTCCCATTTCTTCTTAACTACGAACACAAGAGGAATAAGCAAGAGAGCACAGCTGGAACACTATCTCTCAGGGGTGTTTAAGGAGAGATGTGAGTGATAGAATTACTCCTAAGAGTCTGATTTTTTCTTAATGTCTAAATTTATTTCAAGTCAAATTATTGCTAAGGGATAATGAAATCAAGAAGTCTGACGGGTGTCAGTGTCCTGGACCTCCTGGAATTGTCTGTCTCCACCAAGGGCCAACAGGAAGTGGAAGGGTAGCACGCTTGGCAGCTGAGCTTTTCCTTCACCAGTGCACAAAGGCAATTGGATGTGTTGCAAATGGTAAAACAAACAAACAAGCAAACAAACATGTCCATGTTAGACATTGTAAATACTTGCAGTGAACATGACAATACCCACCCCTTTCTCTCTCCCCTGACTCCTGACCCCATATTGTTTCTGGAATGGACACGTTTTCGGTTTCTGTCTTTCTCTTTAGCAGTTACTGGGAGCATTGCTGACAGTGGCCATGTCCTGGTATTTGGGAAACCTGTGCAGAACCAGGCACCTGTTCGATACTCAACAAATTACTTCCTAAAAGATGAATATGATTAAATCAACAAAGGTTTATTCATCCTGACAAGTCATGGGTGATCTTGGACTACAAATGACAGAGAGAAGGCTTACAGTAGAATAAGGAAATGGAGAGGAAGGTAGGAGAGAGAAGGCTAGGTTGGGACAGACTTCTGGAGATAAGTGGCTCCCACCCTAAAATCATGGCATGCCTCTAGCTCCTGCTGGTTATGCAGACTTTCTCTTTTGGACCTCAGTTTTCTGTCCTCTAAAATGGACTGGCTACTCTCTATCTCATACAGTGTGTGTGTGTGTGTGTGTGTGTGTGTGTGTGTGTGTGTGTGTGTGTGTGATTGTAAGAAATTATATTAGGATGTTTAAAACTTATACAGCACACAATGAGTGTTTAATAGAAAGGAATTTTCTTCCTTCCATTCTCTGGGTTTCTCCAGAGCAGTATACTTCTAGCTTTATTTTTAGCCATGGGTCCTTCTCCCAAATGCAATATTTATTGGGAGCACTTGAAAGTGATAAGCATGTGAGACAACTCTATGTGGTTCTAGGAGGAGGAACATCACCTGCCTGGTCCTCAGTTCTCTTCAAGTGTCTCTGTATTAGGCATCCTGTTTACATGATATGCCCTTTGCAGGTTACAGTTTACCCACTTCCCCATACTTTAGCTGCTATTCTGCAGACCATAGGTAGATATGAGATTCAAGCAAAGCTAGAACGGGGTCAGAGTTCACCTTTTCTAATCAGATGTGAAAGAGCACTCGGGTGGCAAGATTTTAGACACAGAGAAGAAAGGAGTTTCTAGCTACAGAAAGGAGTTTGTCAAGTAGATGTTACTGTTTTAAACAGCTTTTTGCACTAGGAGATGTGGCTCAGTTGGTAGAGTGCTGGCCTAGCATGAAGGAAGCCCTGGGTTAGATCCCCAATATGTAGTATGCTGGTATACTCCTGTTATCTGAGCACTCTGAAGTAATTCATCCTGGGCTACATGACACCCTGCCTCAAAAACAAAGTCAGCCAATCATTGAACCATCCATCTAACCAACCAACCAATCAACCAACCAACCAAACAAACAAACAAACAAACAAACAAACAAAACCAGCTTCTTGTCATGTGAAGGGAGAAAGCACTTTACAAATGTATATTTCGGTATATTATGGTGGGGATGAAAAGGCAATCATCATCAACAACAAAAATCATTTGGAAAAATACCTTGATGAAACCCAATACTATGTATGCTAATAGACACGAAAGTTATTTAAATAGTAAGAAAAGACTTTTAAAAATGCTTTCCCTTTTTAGGACTGGCATAGTTGATATTTTAAAATGAACATTTTTAATATTACTTTGTTTCCGGCATTCCTTGTATATTTATTAATTAATTCATATAGCATTTATTGAGTGCTCTGTACTAAGAATAAGATTGTAAATGCAAGCAAGACTTAGTTGTGCCTTTAGGAGGCAGTCTAGTAGGAGAATCCAGTATACTATTGAGGCTTCAAGAGAAGGCAGAGGCCATACTAACCTGAGGTGGGTGGAGCTCCCATTGGACCCATGCCAGAGCTGAGGATGATGCCCTGAGGTCCTGAGGCATGGCTGCCACATCCCCCGGGTAATTCCCATTCGAGCTGATGACAAAGTCTGCAATTTCATTTTTAATAATTCTTTCAACTAATTTGGGCTATCTGGAGTTATAAAATATAATTGTTGTAATGATTTTGAGTAATTTATATTTTTCAGCAATATAAATTATCATTCCTCACTGCATTGCCATTTAGTGAAACGTTAGTGCCCCGATAGAAACCAATCTTTCATTTCCCTAATGACAGAAAGTATATTAGACATGTGAGTGTTGCAATTATAACCAGCATGATGATTGAAAAGTTAATTACTCTGCTGAGGTGAGTCAGTGCTTCTAAGGACTTGGAAGAAATGCCGACAAATTTTAAAAACCAAATGTTTTGCACTTTAACTGTTTAGTAGGGAAAACCATCTGTGTTTTTTTTAAGTGAGGCAGTAACTTGAGCACCAGGTTTGTGTTGGTAAGATTTTGTGGAGAGAGGATGAAGAGAACTCTGGAAGGTTGACCAGTTGGCTGAATTTGGAGCAAGAAGTCAGAATAGTTAGTAAGACAAATAGAGAACTCTGGTTGTAAGCCAGGCTTTGTGCCCAAGAATACAAAGATTTGGCAGATTTGGTCATGGCACCAAGAAGTTAGCATGGGTTTGGAATGAGATGTCTTAGCAGAGATTCAGGGTACTATTTTTTTTTTTTTTGAGAAGTATGAGGTACCCAAGTCACAAGGAAAGTAGGATCAGACAGACAAGTTATTATATGATCACACTTTGGCCTTGAAGTGAGTAGTATTTGTGACAGACTAGTACACAAATGGTTCTGGGATGCTGTGAGACTGACAAGAGGTGGAGTCACCCTGAGAAGAAGGAAGGTCTCCTGAGCAACTGTCTCTACAGCTTTTGAGAAGAGTTCTCTGCATAGGGTGAGTGTGGCAGGTTTATGGACAGAAACTTAAAAATTGCAAGATCAATGTTGGACAAAAACCTAGGGAGATTTTCTACCCAGTCCCAGAAAGGGCTCAGTGGGTGTTAAGAACACAGACTTCTCATTATCCCTTGGGCTATCTTGATGGTTTGTATGCAGGGAATGGAGTAGCTGATGGTAGCTGCCCTTCAGAAGTTCAAGGGCAATGGAGTGCTGCTAGTGCACACACACTGTGCTAGGAGGGAAGAGTTGGAAATCCAGGTCTAGTGCTAGTGGTACTTGGGTTCAAGTCAGAGGTCAGGTTCAAGGATATCAGACTTAAGAAGTGGTGGAGGCTTGTCTGGGGACTAGAGGCTTAGGGAGTGAGCAGAAGGAATGACAAAGTGGAGAATTAGTCTGAGAATCTTGAGGCCACAAAGCAGCAGGCAAAGAGTGTTCAGGGTGAGATGGACAGGGAGAGTCAAGGGGACAAGTAAAGGGCAATCTAGTCACACCAGAAGGAAAATTGAAGGTGGTAGGAACTTAGCAGTTAAAGAATGACTGGGACAAAGGCTGGTTCCATTGGGGCAGGGAGAGCTGAAACCCCAACACCTGCTCAGGGTCTCATTTCCACAATGCAGTGTTGAGGTGGCAATGCCTCCAGTGGTACCTGGCTTTCTGCACTCTGGGGATTGACCCATCCTTCACCACTGTCACCTTATCCCTACTTAGTATGTGTGACACATAGAACAGTTTGCCAGGGCTTGGAGGGAGGAGACACCAGAACCCTGCACTGAAGGAGGGGGAAGGGAACCTGGAGGCCCCAGAAGGGAAGAACTGTGGGAGGCTTCATCAATCATCTTGTCTCTTTGGGAGGGAGGGAAGGCGGTGTGTTTTCAGAACATATCATGCCATGTCTTGTCCTTGCCTAATGGGGAGATGAGATGTCAGGCACCTGTGGGGTCCTAGGGAGAAAATTTCCACGCTCCTTTCTCACTTCTTGGAGAACTGTCAGTTTCTGAGCAGGAGAGTTTGGCATGATCTTGAAGGGTTTTGATGAAAACACTGTCAAGTTCAAGTTCAAGGTGAGGCAGTCTCTTCTTCACCCTGCACTTTGTCTGCTTTACTTATGCATAGGTAGCTGTTTAAAACCAAACAGAGATTTCATGGATGCCTCCCACGCATCCCTCTTGGGTTTCTGGGTGTCAGTGACTGAGCAATGAGCTCTCAGATGGTGACATGTCTGAAGTAGAAAAACTGTAAAGCTGGCTTCTGGATTGGTAGCTTCACCGTTTCGTTTTCAAGGTTTTTGTGCCAGGGTCGCTGCTCCTTGGGACACCCTCAGGGCGATTGCTGATACCCTTGCCTTTACCCATTTTTGTTTCTTGGTGGAAAAGACCTCTTTGTAGCAAGCCCCTTTCCTTGTTTGCAGTAGACACTTGTTTTATTGCTACAACAAAGTTAAAAGACACTTGAGAAAGGAAGGATCTATTTTGGCTCAAGTTCACAGTCCATCAAGGTGGGAAAGACATAGCAGCAGGAATGCAGTCTTGTTTATGCAGTCAAAGGTCCCAGTCCATGGAACAATGCCACCAGCATGGAGCATGGCTCTTCCTACCTCAGATAACCTAATCTAGAAAATCCCTCATAGAAATTACAGAGGCTTGTCTGGATTCTGCTAAGTTGATGATCAATATTAATGATCACATCTGGTGAGCTGATGTTCTGTCCCACAAATCCTGTTGGATTAGCTCCCTCTGTCCATATGTGTTTACTTCACGATGCTCGATCTACTCCTAGATCAAAAGTTTCCTTTTTTGTGCTCCATAGATAGATCAATCATGCTGCCTCCTTAGGGCCAGCGCCCTTGATGCCCTCTCTGCTGGGGGAGGGAGACCACTTTGCTTTCTTTTGCCAGCTTTTGAAATCAACCTTGGTCTCCCTGTGTTTACTTGACTGTCTACCCACTCATGTGTTTGTGC
This sequence comes from Rattus norvegicus, assembly GCF_021556685.1. Taxonomy (NCBI): domain Eukaryota; kingdom Metazoa; phylum Chordata; class Mammalia; order Rodentia; family Muridae; genus Rattus; species Rattus norvegicus. The sequence goes on along the minus strand of NC_141534.1, from coordinate 199,834,986 downwards.
TGCACTGATGTTGCTCCTGGAGCATAGCAGGCTCATTTGCCCTGAAATCTCCAGTGTTGGGTCTAGGTTGGGTCTCTGCCATTGGCCTCTCTCATCTCTTCCTTCTCCAGAGGCTAAACAGGATCACAGTATGTCTAGCACAGGGGGCTAAACCACAGGGTGGAGACAGGTTGACCCACTGGGAAAGAAGCTCTGGTTCTTTGTCAATGTCCTGACTTGGATTAGAAATGACAACTAAAGACTCAGGCAGTACAAGTCTGGTTTCCAGTACAGCAGTGTTCGGAGGCAGGGGCCTTTGGGAAGTGATTGGCTCAGGAGGGCTTTGACCTCATCTATGGAGTAATCCATTGATGGGTTTATGACTTGGGAGACGATAGGGAGGTGGGAGGGGGTCACTGGATGTGTGCTTCTAGGCGTTATACATTGTCCCTGCCTCCACCTCTGCTTTGCATATTTCAGAACATGAATCGCTCTGCTCCACCACACCCTCTCAGGCAGGATGCATTGCACCATCACAGGCTTAGAAACAATAGAAATAAGGAAGCATGTAGGCTGAGCCCTCTAGAACCATGAGCCAAAATAAGTCTCTGCTCTTTATACTCAATTTCTCCTGTCACAGCTACTCAAAACTTGTGGAATGGACCTATCCCAGATTCCAGACTGACATTGGCATTCCTGGCTGCATGTCCAGGAATACATTTCTGAGACTTTTTGTGCCTCCATTTCTCCACTCATCAAGTGTGATACTAGTATACACCATGGGGGCTGACGTGAGGATTGAAGGAACATGCTGGTGAGGTTATGCTGGGCATACAGTAAGCAGCCTGCTGTTGCTGTCGCTTTCTTCAGACTCTGTCCCTCTTGTAGAGGGTCCTCAAACTGTAGCAGCTCCACCTATCACTCTCTCAGACCATGCACTTTGGTCAGCTGGCTGTGTGTTCCATACAATGCAGTAGGAAACCCAATCACACTCCCAACATGTAGCAGAGACCTCACAAGTTGGTGCTGCTTTTAACATGGTGGCTTCTTCTTATCCACCCTACCTCTGGGTCCTTTCCCCATATGCCCAGAGCTAGATCTCCTAGTACCCCAGCACCTACACATAGTACCTAGAAAAGATGCAACAGATATCAAAAAAGTCGAGTCTGACCTTTTGTCCTGTCTGCTTTTGGGTGGGGTACCTTTGCTAGTTTGGGAATTTCTTTAAATAACAGAGTATAGGCACCTAAGCAGGGACTGTGAGCACTTTGCCTGTGCCCCCTCATGTGGTGCCCAGTGACCCATTACATGGACGAGGAGACTGAACTGTAGAAAGTCAGAGAAGCTGGCTTAGCTTGCCTGTCTTGTAGGGGAATGCTTGCCCTCTTTTTTCCTGCTTCCTCCACTCCTTGTCTCTGCACTGGTGTCCCTCATGACCCCTCATTTTCTCTTGTGGCATGAGGTTCGTTAGAGTGTAGACCAAGGGATTGTGCCATATACTTCACTGAGGGTTTCTGAGACTAGGCCCGGGACCTTCCCCAAAAGGGGTCATTATTTTATCTATTTTTAAATCAGAAGGAAGACATAATAGGATAACGTTATATATAGTTGGCATTATATTAACTAGGTTATAAGATTTGAGTTTTACAGAGGAAGGGAAATTGGTCCATAGGGACTAACCCTCCTCCTCCAATCCACCTTCCTGTGCCTGGAAGCTGTGACTAAGCAAGTTTCCAGGACAAAGTGCCAGGTGGGAATGAGGTTGTCAGTCAGCTCTATTTAACATGGGGCACAACCCTGGGTTGTTTGACTGATCCAGGATAGTTGCTAGAGTCTGTGTCTGCACAACAGGGAAGAAGAAGACAAACCAGAGATATAGCTCCCGGGCAAAAAAGTCCCTGCTTCCAGATATGTAGGGTTGGGCTATGAGCAAGCACGGAAGTGGATTAGCAAGGCCATGGGGACCTTCTCTTTGCAACAAAAGGAACTCAGCCTCACTGACATATTGACTTTAGGATTCTGGCCTGCAGAGAAGATACACCCCTGTTATCTAAACCAGAGTTTTTGCATCATCATCATCATCATCATCATCATCATCATCATCATCAACAACAACAACAACAACAACAACAACAACAACAACAACAACAACAACAAAGGTGCTACCATTCATCAGTCCTTCAGTGGTCAGTTCAGCTCTGGTGATTTGCTGTCTATAGCATGTTGTGCCATGGTGGAGCCTCTAGCTGTGCTGGAAGCTGTTTGGGCTTTCAGCTAGGGCCACACCTTCATTCTCCAGCATCCACAAGGGCCATTTCTTTGGTTTCTTTTCCTCTGAGAATTCCAGATTTGGGGGTCCTTGTCTATTTTCTTCTTGTGCTTTTAGCTCTCTGCTGTGGGCCTTGCAGCTTCACCCTCTACCCAAATGTATTGCCTCCTGGCCCCAAAACAGTGTTTCTCTAAATAGTGTTGTCTCCCCATAGGCAAGTTAACAAGGTAATGGGAAGTGGATAATACTTGGCAGTTTATGGCATTTGTGCTGCATTCTCAAATAGGTGTGCTAACCAGTCTAAAGTGAAAATCCCAATAAATCAATGGGGTGATATTTCACACAGGCTCCAACATTTGGCTGTACTGAGAATGTGGTGGAAGCATTTGGCTTGGTGATTACAATTCTACCAGAGAGGGAGGTAAGAGGGAAAGAGGAGAATAAAAAGTGTGGACTCTTTTTCTACCTACTGAGCATGTCTACTGCAAACAAGTTAGACCTTTCTGTTTTGTATTTTGTCTGTAGCAGCTGTGGAAGGCATGTCTAGACCTCTTGGGATCAACAGTTCTGCCCAGAGTTCTAATTCAGCACTGGGCCAGATTTGGGCCGTTAGACAGCTGGAATGTGGCTCAGTGGGGAGGGGATGGGCAAGCTGCAGCCAGCTTCCTTGTGATACCAATAAGGAATTGGCTCCAAACGCTTCCTTTTCCAACTGAAGAGGATTCAGCCAGGATTTCCTTACTTGTGTATAGAGGTGGAAAGTGCCTAGTACAGACTACTTCTGAGGACTGGGGGCTTCTAATAGGCCGATGATGGGGATAGTTGGGACCAGAAGTACTTTTTTTTTTAATGTTCACATGTGCAGCATGAGACATCTTGGGTGTAGAACTCAAGGCTAAACTCAAGAAGCCAGTTTTCTTCTTATGCCTTTTATACACAGAAGCTGATGTATAACATTTCAAGTGTGCCTGCCTGCCACAGACTGTGATCTACCACATAAGTGCAGGTGTGGAATTTCCCCTTCATAGTGTCAAATGAGTGCCAGAAAGCTTCAGAGATCAGGTCTCCAAGTTGGGATGATGACCTTGACCTTGACTATCTTGACCCATTTGTGATAGGATTTAGGGAGGGTCTATCCTGGAGAGATGGACAAAAGTGATGGAGGCCGTGGGGCTCCAATGAGGTGGACATCGCATGTGTGCCTGGGATCTTGGCAAGTAGCTCTTTGATCGGGGATTACGATAATTATATTTCCTCAAATTCTTCTTTTTAACACTTTGTTTAGGTTAGTTTTGGCTGCATGGAACTTTTGACTGTTTCACGGTTGACATACCCAGTCTTTTAAGGTGTATGTCACATGCTGAGGACACCGTCCTCTCACTGCTGTGACCCTTCCTTAATTATCAGTCCGCCATAGCTGGGTGGATGAACACCTAGTTGCTATTCTGCTTCACAAATCCGTGTCTGTCTCTCCCCTGTACTATGAGTCCCTGAGTGTTTCCTCCTTTCCTTTCTTATTTCCAGTCCATTCTCTACTTCTGGGGTTAAACCCAAGAACAATAACAATGATTACTGCAATTATGTAATGTTTGTAGTTAAGTAGACCAATTTGTCCCACTTTATCTGATTTCAAAATTGTTAGAGCTTATTAAGATCTTTTGCCTTTGTATATTACTTTTATAATAATCTCATTATATCTACAAAATCTTGTTTGTATGATGATCTTGCTTATATCTTACTGTGATTTTCACAGGCGTCGTGTGAAACCTGTATATTAATTTGCTGAAGGTTGACACCTTTGTGTTAAATCTTTCAATACAGGACCACACACTTTTTCCACGAAAAGTATCTAGTTTCCTTCACCAAAGTTTTGTCATGTCCAAGCAAATGAGTCCTGTGTGTCCTGTTAGATTCGCATGTAAGTAGCTAATTTTTTTATTTTTATTTTTTGTGGTCAGTATTTTACTAAGTTAGCAGGGATCTCATTTGGCTGCCAAAACACCAGTGCTGACATTTATGTGCCTGTAAACTGCTATGTGTGAGTCAAGATGATTTTGACCTTTTTAGGGATTTTTTTGCCATTCCCCTCTTTCCTCTGATTTATGCATACACATTATGTCCATTCCCTCCTTTGATGAGCATGTGTGTGTAGGGACATGCGTGTCTGTGCTTGAACACACACACACACACACACACACACACACACACACACACACACACACAGAGTATGCCCAGCTCCACACACATAGAGTATGCCCAGCTCTTTCCTTTGGTGAACACATATACACCATATCTACCTCTTCCTTCTGATAAACACACACAGTATGTCGTGAGCCTCTAGAGAGAAACCTACACAAAATCTGGCCAGTGGAGTCTCCATATTATGAAATACATTCTGATTGACAAGATATGATTTTGGTCTAAAAGATGACAGTTTCTCTTGTGTCTGTGTCTATGTCTAAGTCTGTGTTTGTCTCTGTTTCTGTTTCTGTCTCTGTCTCTTTCTGTCTCTCTATGTCTCTGTCTCTGTCTCTGTCTCTGTCTCTCTGTCTCTGTCTCTGTCTCTCTGTCTCTGTCTCTGTTTCTGTCTCTCTGTCTCTGTCTCTGTCTCTGTCTCTCTCTCTCTCTGTGTGTGTGTGTGTGTGTGTGTGTGTGTGTGTGTGTGTGTGTGTGTGTGTAATGGTCTGAGAATTGAACCTAGGTCCCCGTACATGTTAAGCAAATGCTATACTGCTGAATTCTACTTACATTCTAGTTTTGTCCCCCAAATCTCCATTCATCTCTGGAAGTTTTCACATATTTGTAATAATTTTCATGTTAGCAAAGGAGACTTTAAAATGGAAAATGGCAAAGCTCCATTGTCCTGGGTCTCTCCACTGAGGCTGTAAAATGGTAGCCAGTTGAATGTCTATGGACCATTTGGACCTAAATGATGCCATTTTTTAAAACATTGAGTGATAATTTGTGCGTGTGTGTGTGTGTGTGTGTGTGTGTGTGTGTGTGTGTGTGTGTTCCTGTAGTTAGTTTATGTGCACCATAACTAATCTGTAGTTATGCATACAGGATCCTGTAGGCCAGAAAATGGTGTCAGATACCTGTAAGAGTTATAGGCAGTTGTGAACTACCAGGTGTGTACTGGGAAACGAACCCAGGTCCTCTGTCCCAGCCCCCTGTTTTATTCAGAACAATCTGGGGAAAATAACTAGTATATACCAAGCTACTGTCCTAGCAAGTGATGATAGTGCTGTACTTTACAATACCCCAGAGGTTAGACTCTGTAAACCTCATTACAGACAGTGTGCCTGCTAGAGATGTCATGATTAGCATAAGCGAATCCCTAGTTGGAGCCCATTTCTTCTAGTCTTAGGGACCCCTGATCTTTGCAGGAGCCCAGTAAGGCCTACATGTCCCCAGCTTTTGTATGTGTTCTTCTCAGCTCTGCAGCACGGCTTTCACTCCCTTGATACCAACTTCCTCTCGTGCTTAGCAGAAAGTTTCCGATTTTGACCAAGTGGTTGCTTTTTAGGGGGACTTTTTTATGTTATGCCAGCTTTGAACCAGGCTGAGAAACGGGTGAGTCCATGGGTTTCCCCTAAGCATATCTGAAAGTTAAAACCTTTGCTAAGTCGCACAGAAGGTTATTGTCTCTCTTTTTTTTCAAATAGCCTGCTAGTTTTTCTTTCAAGTCTCTCTATAAAAATATAACATGAGTGCTGCCAGGGACATCTCAGCTGGCCATGCCTTCAGAGCCCAGGCTGGCCATGGAAGGGAAAGCCACGTGCTTTCCGGTACTACTAAGAAAATTCCATCGGCCTTCTCTCCAGAGCATTACAGGAAAAAAAATGTGGACTCTTAAAGGGGGAGGGAAAAGAAATTCTGCTCTGCAGTTCTGTGCTGAATTTATAAGCAAGATACGAACTGGCCTCGGTTCTTCATGCATGTGCCTGGAGAAATGGTCTTGGGATGAGTAGAAAAATTGAAAAGGCTAGAGATGAGATGGAAATGTGAAAGAGAGGGTTGCAGGGGTTATTTTTAACTGATGTATTGATTGTTTCATTGTTCAAACAGCCAAGAAACATTTATGGTGTTTCTTTAAAAATAGTCCTTATTTCAGGTCCTCTAGTTCCATTTCCTGGACACCTGGGCAACTACTGCAAACTGCTTAACAGATATTTCTTGTTCTTGGTCCCTTCCTTCCTTCCTTCCTTCCTTCCTTCCTTCCTTCCTTCCTTCCTTCCTTCCACCTGTCTGTCTGTCCATCCTTTCTTCCTTTCCATTTCTTTCTAAGTTTTGGTTTGTTTGCTTCTTGTATCCACACATGTGTGTACGTATGTGTATTTGTGTAGAGAACAGATGTTGACCTTGGCTGTCTTTACCTATTGTTTTCCACCTTACTTTATTTTTTTGAGACAAGGCCTCTCAGTGAACCCAGAGCTTGCAATTTAAGCTAGAGTGGCTGGCTAGCAAGCTCCCCTGGATCTACCTGTCTCGCCACACCCCACCTGGGGCTGGGGTTATAGGACATGCGGTCATGGCCTCATTCATGTCAAAGTTTGTGATGGACCTGCAGATCTCCTCTGACATGTGTATACAGACGTCAGGGGTCTGTGCACGCACACACAGACACAAAATGTATAACAACAATTCACTCTTTCATTTTCCTCCTGGGGCCATCTGGCCCATGTTGGCCTTTGAACTGCTTAAGTCCCCATGTCAATCTCCCCAAGGTCCCTCTTGTCAGGCGTGGCTCTTGGCCTTCCTCTTTCTGCTCAGACCTCTCTTTTCCTTGAGTTATTCTCCATGTTAGACTACACGTCTGTTTTCTCCTTTGTTTTGGTGTTGTATGCCTTCTGGAAATGGAGTGTGGAAGATGTTTTGAGCTCCTTGAATGAAATGTATTTCTGCTGATCTCACCCTGGATGGGCAGCTGGGACGACAGGATTCTCCCTCAGAACTGCTGGCATCTTTACTGAGGTGTAATTCCCTACCACACAGCTCACTCGTTTGAAATGTGCAGTTCTGTGGGATTCTGTACATTTGTGCCATCATGCAGTCATCACTACAATTAATTTTAGAACATTTCATTTTCCCAGAAGGAAACTTCACCCCGTATCTCCCAGAACTTCCAAATCTCCCATGCCGCCTTTCCTGAAGCTTTACAGGGAGTGACCTGAAGATATTTGTCCTTGCAAACTTTTGGATATTAATTCCTCAATACAGTTTCAGGGCCGTGTCCATGTTTAGTCCTAAATACTGTACATGATGTCAAGGTGTCAGCTGGTCACAGACCATCCTCAGTAAAGAGCAAAGAGCAATAGCTTAACCCCTGCATGCTTGTGCTTAGTGCTCTCTCTCTCTCTCTCTCTCTCTCTCTCTCTCTCTCTCTCTCTCTCTCTCTCTCTCTCTGTTCTTATAAAGTTCAGGATTTCCTGCCTAAGGAATGGTATCAATTACAATGGGCAAGTCTCTCCACCTCAATGGGCATAATAAAATTAATTCCTTGTTGTTATGACAGCCCAACCTAGTTGTTGAAACTTTTCCAGATGATTTTAGATTGTCAACTTGCCAATTAAATCTAACTAAGTGTATGTATGTATCATATTTCTTGTATGCATGTATGTATCAGATTTCTTGCATTAATATCTTTCTTTCTGGCCTAAATATGAAATTGCTAGCCAGTTTCCCCCTAGTCACTTCTTGTCTGTCCATCATATCTCAGCTCAAACACTGCCCTTCCAGAAAGCTTCTTTTATGGCATTTCCCATTTTCCAGTCCTCCATAGCTTGTCCTTTAAACAGCATCACAACAGCATTTCAATTACTGATTGAATAATTAATGATGTGGTCCCTGCCCTCCACTACACTATGGTCTCATAGGCAAATTAGGTAAATGTCTTGATGAAGCCTGTATTATCAAATATCCATTCTGCTATTTAGAATATCATGGCCTCTGTGGTCTCAAGTGGGCTTGATTTGAGGGCCACTGCCCTAGGACTTGGCTCCCTTCCTCCTCCTGATATGGTCAAGGTATTTGATCCGGTGTCAACAAATGTGGCTTCTACCATAACATTGGCAAGGTCTGAGCTGCAGTTTTCACTCTGTGAAAAACAGCTTTGGAGTTCGCACAGTGATGAGGGCCTCTAACCCAGCGCTAGGGAGGTGGAGGCAGGAGGATTCAAAGTTCTGCCCTCCCCAGCTGCATAGTGAGTTCTAAACCAGTTTGGTTACCTGAAGCCTCATTTCAAAGGAAAAAAAGAAAGTAAAGGAACCCAACAGTTTCTGGTAAGCATACAAAAAATGTTAATGTTCATGGATGTTGAAGCTTTTGAAAGTAAATTATCTTCAAATATTTTGAAAAAGAAAACCGACTATGTTCCCAGCAGCCATTGGCCATGCATGTCTGTTAGTAACTGAGCCACAGTGTACAAACCGCATTGGCGCTCACCTGCTTCCATTTCCTGCCTGTTCCTTCAGGGAAAAGTACAGGAACATGTTGGCGAAGCCGGTGGCATCCAATATCTGCTCTGGTACTCAGAATGTCATGGCCCCTGACCACTTTGTGCCTTAGTTTCTTTACTGATAAATTGGTGCTGACATCTTCCCTGGCCTTAAAATAGTTTTGAGCAGATCTAGTGGAGAATTCCAGCTCATTATCTAAGTTGCTTAGAGCGGGACAGGCCATTCCGTGCTATAGGAAGCTCTCCTATGCATTTGGCAGGTTTAGTGGCATCCTTGTCCCCTATTTACCAGGTGCCCCACCCCTCAGGTGTTGCACCCTTTCCAGACGCCACACTCACTACAGCCTTTAGACATAGTCAATTGTCCCTCGAGGGACAGAAGAATCCCCCCACCCCCAGCAGAGCACCATGGCTGTGTTTATAGGCAGGGGCTCTTTCCAGTTGAACGGAATTGGCAGTGTCCGCCCACACTCTTGCTGTCACAGAGGATGCTGACGTCCGGCACAGTATGGGAATGCACTCTCATGGTCAGCAGAAGAGCACACTGAACCTTGGCCTTGAACTTGAAAGAGTTTTTAGAAGTCTCCAGCGTCTGACATTTCGACCTGTTGGTTGTTGCCAGTTGGGCTGACTCTGGGTGAAAAAATAGATCATGCCTCTTCCAGGAACCCAGCTTCTGACTGTGTGAAGGAGCCAACTGTTTTGAGAAATACCAGGAAAGTTTAATCACAGTAAGTGGATCATGAAGGCAGGCCCTGATTTGTCAGGTGAGGATGAATTTTTGCAGTGTTTATTTGAACTCTAATGTTCTCTTTAAGAGAGAGGTTGGGGGATGGGACAGGGTGGGGAGGGTGGAGTGACCTAGTTTTCCCTGGCTGCAATTTCTTAGCTGAGACTTAAGCTTTCTATTTAATAACTGGATTTAGGGAACTATTGTTCTCTCCTATCATGGTGAAACTGGCAAGATGTATCGAGAACTCAGGCCTGTACTGGGAGACAGAAGGCTCTGGAGTGATGGCAAGTGAATCCAGGGTTGGAGAGAAGGTCCGGAGGCAGCAGATATCCTCCTTTAGAACACCACATGCTAGTCCCCAGAATCCGGGATATGTGGCCGCATTAGTTACTTCTGTCTTTGCTGTGATGAAATGACTGGTAGAAGCTCCTTAAGGACCTAGGGTTTCTTACGGTCTGAAGTTCCAGGGCATCTGCACTTTGTTGGGGGAGGTATGGATGCAGGATCGTGAGGCAGCATCCACAGTGAGGAAACGGATGAATGCTGCC